>NC_048448.1:27820216-28007716 GCF_004353265.1 Vitis riparia | reverse complement strand
TAATATATTTATTTTTTATTTAAAAATATTTATAAATGTATGTTTTTGTCATATTTAATTATAAATTTTATTAAAAAATTATAAGTGATGATCATGTTTTCCTTATTTTATTTACAACAAAGGACAAAAAATTATCTTGATGGTTTTATATTTTTTAAAATCACTTAAATCAAATTTGAAAATGAAAGTTTAATATCTCATACTGTGAAACTACCTATGGTGGGGGTGGTTGATGGGTTGTATAGGTAGTTCTTAGATTTTAGCCTAAAAATTACCAATTTTTTTAATGAATTTTGTAATTAGATTGATAATTATTAAATAATTCAGTAACTCTACTCACATAAGGAAATACACAATATACATGGAAAACCTCTCACAAAGTCTCTCAGAGACTTTATGGATGTAAAAAATCATGGGATTAGAGATTCTAGAGGTAAAATATCCCTTAATCATGAAGAATTAAGTACATAAATTTATTTGATAGTAGTTACTCTCTGAGACTTACACTCTAATACCTACTCCTAACTTCATGTTGATGATGTAAAACTTTTGTGCTCCTTAATAGACTCCTCAATGCCTTAAGGAGGATGCAAGAGTTTACCACAAAGCCTTGAACATTGGCAAATCAATTTGAGAGTTTTGGGTTAAAAGCAAAAATTAATGACCGTAGGCTTAAGGTACATCACGATCAAATAAAAAATCACAATTTATATATATAAACACACACATTTTTCACTTTTTAAAAAACCTCAACTTCCTCAGCTTCTTTTTCACGGGATTAGCGTCTTCTGGTCGGGATTCTGTGCTATCTCTGGATCTATCCCAGGCATATCATCGTAAGACCATGCAAACACATCACATCGATGTACTCTTTTAGCAGGGCCCAAAACTGTTCCATTTAAGGGAAGATCAGGGATAATGCGGTCAGCTAACTCATCAAGCTCTATGGCGTCAGCACTTAGGACAAGATTTCAAAATGACAATTTTCCAAAAACCACAAATTTGTAAAATGACTAAAATTGGAAACTTTGCAAATTGTCCAAACTGGGTAATTTAGGGCTTGAATGCTCAAGCACCTTTCAAGTAAAGCTTGAGCAACCCTTGTCAACGCTTGTCCACTCTTAAGAAATACTTAAGTGATTGATTAGGGTACTTAAATGCTCAACTTTAGAATTCTATTTTTTAATTAAACTAAACACTCAATTTTCAATTTCCTAATCTCAACTTTATGCCTTCCTAAAAGTCATTATCCTCTTCATAGCTCACAATACTTGTATTTTCCCAAGTTGATTCTATTACAACTTTGAGTCTTCACAAGCAATGTAAGTCATAAGAAAGTATGTATAGTCTAAAACTAGGATAAGTAGAATAAAACAGTCAATTTAATCTAAATAGACTAATGTAGAATATATATTAAAAAAAAAAGATAATTAAAATTAATTTATTTACCAATGTTTTATTTTAATATTTAATTGTGTGCATGGATATTTACTTAAATAGAACATATGCAAGTATTGATAATAAGTGCAACTTGACAATGTTTTTCCATGAAAGTCAAGCTATTGTAGAGGTTTTTTAAGGGTATGATAAGGGACAAAAGTGATTTTATTGTATGAGACAATATATAACAACCATTATAGTTTTTTTTCCTTTGAAAGGTGGTAGACCTTCAGCAAAATCCATGGAGATAATTAAACATCTTGTGAAGGAATGAGCAATGGTTTTAGCAAACCTTATTAAGTGCGTAGGATTAGGAAGGTGTTGGAGTTTATGGTTATTAATCCCTTTCAAATTAAATAAAAAATAAAACATTGTAATCATAGAAGAAAGTGTGTAATCTCTTTGGTCATTGCAATCACTACAAGAAAAATGGGAAACAATGACGTTTTTTAAGCGTCAAGAAAGGTAAAAGATGACGCTTCTCTAAAGCGTCCTCTTCGGCCCTATCATTGTATGTCTTAGGCAACAATGACCTTTTAGGAATCGCCATCTTTGATAAATACTTTCAATGATGTTTAAAGAAGCATCATCTTTGGATAATGTTAACAACGACACTCGTAAGAAGCGTCAACTTTAAACATTTTCTAGTGATATCATTTTTATGAAATAAGCAATCTTGACATTTATAGAGGTGTCATATTTAATAGATTTTATCCATGACACATTATTTTATATCCTATTATTAAAATAATGATTTCCTATATAATTAAATAAAAATTAAAAAAGCCCCAAAGTTAAACTAAATTTTACTAATAAAAATATTTTCAAATATTGATATGCAATTCAAACCATTAATGTAACTTCATACTTACATACAATAATTACATACAAATTTGTTAATTATATCAAAATATTTCAATAACAATTTCTAATTCTACAAAAGAACAAATATTAGTGCAACAACTATTAAGATCTATATTCTATAAAAAAAAAATAAGATCATCCTCCAAATGACTTTGATGTAATCTTCATGGTTTTCGGCATCACTACCTCCTTCAACATTATGATATATTTCTTGTCTTTTGGCCAACCAATTTCCTTTGAAACCTATAAACAAATACAAGGAGAATAAAAAATCTCTCAATTATAAATGCAAAAACCAAAAAGTGCAATTCAAACTAAAACTCTCACAAAAATCTTAAAGGAAAAAAAAAAACACAAGAACCAATATAAAATGAAAAGTAGAAAAATTTGAGAAAATTAAACAATAGAAAAAACACTAGTTCTTTCTTTTTCTTTTTTTATTTATTTATTTTAGTTTAGGTGATTCAAGAGCAATAGAAAAATAAATTTCTAAATGGGGTTTTGAGATATTTACCAAGAACTAAACTGTAAAGAGCATTATTAGTTGATTTTCTCCAATAAAATATATTTTATTCATCATTCTTCTACCTAAAAAACAAAAAATCAAATATATAATCCAAAGAACAAAACGTAAATAAAGTTTCAAAGGGAAATTTTATATATTATGGAAAAATGTAAGAAAAAAATATTAAGGAAAAAAGTAGAAAAAATGTCTAAAGATTTTCCTCTCAATTTTCATTGAATAGAGGTAGGAAATATGCATTCATCTTAAATTTAATAATTTTCCCATGGACAACCAAGCAATCTTACATTTTTTTCCTTCCCTTTTTCCTCTTTCTCCCATTTCCCTCAAGCTTTCCATGAACAACCAAACAATCTTATATTTTCTTTCCTTCTTTCTTCCTCTTTCAACCTTTCCCTCAATCTTTCCATTAACAAATTAACATAGTCTTCATATGTCTTCCTCTCTATCTTTCTTTCTCTCACAACTCCATCTCTCCTTTTCTTCACTTTTTTTATCAAAGATATCTAACCAAACAACCCTCACTTCTTGCCTTTTGCCTAGCACCCAAAACAACTCTCCTTCTCTCACAACTCCTTCCCTCAATTTTCTTCCCTCCCTCTATCAAAAATCTTTAATTGAACAACCCTTGTTCTCTTGTTTCCTCTTACCTAGAAAATTCTCACCCTTTCTTCACACTTCTACTCTCCTAAAAGAAAAATCCTAGCCTCTCTTCTCTTCAACGAATCACCATTTTTCACTCCCAAAACCAACTCCAAAATAACAAGGTACAACTTGAACCAAATGAAATCAAACCACAAAAACTCAAACCAACTTGTGAAATTAATAAAACATGAGGTAATTCATGCATGGTAGGTTATGCAAAATATTAAAATATAAAATATTAATGGAATTACTATTTTTACTTATCATATAATTGAGAATATATGATTAAAAAAGTGTCAAAATGATTTTTTTTTTTTTTTTTTTTACAAGAATAGAATAAGAATCTAAGTCATCATGGTGATGGATTTGAATCAAGCACTTCAAACTAACTCAAAAGTTCAGTGGCTTTATTACCTCCCATGAACTTCTCAAGCTCTTCAAGAATGCCTTTAAGGGAAGAAATAATAAAACTAATAATAAAAATAATAAGCTAAACAATTGATTTAAGCACTTGGCTTCTCATGGACTAAGCATCGAACACTTGGTGGATGCAATATATCTATAATTTGTCAACTGATTGAGAATATCTATAATTTGAACCAATTAAGATCTTCATCTGGTTGATTAAATAAAAGAAGAAACTACTCTAATTTGTTAGTTAGCAAAGCAGGTGACATGAAAAGTAGACAAATTTGATTTATATCAAAAATAGTAAATCACTATAAGATAAACACTAGATAAATCCAAAATTAAATCTAGAATAATGGAGAGATCTCACCAAACATAACCACTGTTCTTGGACTGAAATACCATTTTTCCAAACTCCAAATCCAATCTCCACTGTTAGAATGAAGATCAATGTGTCCTGAATGTGCTCCTAAAATTACAACTCAATCGGACTATGAATTGACCTCGATCAAAGCTAATGATCAAAACAGTCCGGAGAGAAAAGCCCACCAAAACAAAGGTTCTATTTTTGGTTGAAAGATGACTTTCCAAAACTCTAAATCCGATCTTCATCGTTAAAATTGAAGATTAATGAGCTGTGAACCTCTCCTTCAAATTTCAACTCGATCAGACCATGGACAAAGCGGCATCGGACCTTTGATAAAATCTGGGCATGATGAAAAAAACCTGTATTTTTCTCTCTTCTCCTCTTTCTCTCTAATGACTGTCCGAAACTCCAAATCCGATCTCCATCGTTCATATTGAAGATACATGAGCCACGAACCTCTCCTCCAAATTTCAACTCGATCGGACCACGGACGAAGCGGGATCGGACATTTGATGAAATCTGAGTATGATGAGAAAAATCTGCGTTTTTCTCTTTTCTCCTCTTTCTTTCTAATGACTTTCCGAAACTCCAAATCCGATCTTCACCGTCCAGATTGAAGATAAATGAGTCATGAAACTCTCCTCCAAATTTCAGCTCGATCGGACCACGGACGAAGTGGATTGGACCTTTGATGAAATCTGGGCATGATGAGAAAAACCTGCGTTTTTCTCTCTTCTCTTCTTTCTCTCTAAAAACGGTGGCTCTCTCCCTTCTTTCTTGTCTTCCAAAAGTTAGGGTTTTCAATGGAGAGTGAAAATTTAGGGTTTTCAGTAAAGAAAATGGTAAAGGCTTATTGAAGTATGAAATATGTCTTTTTCGTCCCTTCTTTTCTCTTTTTATAAGACTTTATAACAAATTCCAAAATACCACGCATGTCCTTTTTCAATAAATTAAATATAGTATTCTTTATTTCATCTTCCAATAATAATTTTTATATATTGAACTCACAATGAATTTATATTGTTTAATTATTTGATATTTTAGGTTGATGTTAGTTTAATTTGAATATTGATATTTAAAAAAAAACTAATTTAATAGAATGAGCTTATTTCCCATAAATATTAGAAAATTTTTATAAATATTCTTATTGCATTTAGTTTTATTGTGAGTCTAATCATCATTAAATTAATTTAAATATTAATTTATTTCATTTTAGTTAAATAATTTCAAATTTATATTCATTAACTATAAAACCTTCTCAAATAATGGGTTAAACCCAATAAATGTGGCCCAAGGCCCGAACAAGTGCTCAAAATAGGGCACTTTTTTGTGGTCCACACATAAATTAACAAATTATTTTTAAATGAAATATAAGATAATTTCTAATTTAATAAAAATGAAAAATAGTTTATGAAAATAGATTGTATTGATACAAACTATAAAAAAAAATTAATATCAAATAATAAAAAAATAATTTATTAGGATTTATTTTATTTATATCCAATTTTTTTAAAAAAACCTTAATGTAGCAACTTTATGTCATTAATATTAGTGTCAATTGACCATAATTAATTTATAGAATAAAATTCTAATATCAAATTTTGTATAAGTTAACTTAAAAGCAAAAATTTTAAAAGTCAATACAACTATAACACTTCTTAGAAGCATGATTACATACCCATCAAATAATGATGCTTATAATAAGTGTCAAGGTAAATAATAAAACTATAACACTTCTTATAAGCGTCATTATATACACAGTTATAAGGAAAAATACCACATCAAATAATAACACTTATAATAAGTGTCAAGGTAAATAATACAATTATGACACTTCTTATAAGCGTCATTATATACCCTTCAATAATAATGCTTGTAGAAAGCGTCATAAAATAAAGCGTCATTGTTTCCCATTTTTCTTGTAGTGAATGCATGGTTACTATATAATATAATGAGGTTTGAGTTAGTCATAGGAGTGATTGAGCTCACAACTTTGACACATATTATGTTAGACATGGATCATTAATTAGATAACTTTACTAAATGACTTTTATAATCACTCATAGTAGGAATTTGTCTTGACATGTTCCTTTTTTAGGCTTAAACATTCCTTGTACAGTATCTTATAAGCTATGTGAAAACTCATGTCATTATCATCGAAGTGACTTAACTCACTTAAAGGTTTTTTAAGGGACGCTATCTATTGACATTTGTCACAAGGGCAATGAAGTTAATGCACTCACGACATTCATTTAATTTATTTTCACTTGTTTAATTAGACTCGAATTCACTCCAAGTTGTTTGTATAACCTTTCTATCCTTTGAGGGACATTCAAATGCAAAATGACCCTCTTCACCACATTTAAAACATTCAATTTTTACCGATATATCATTAGTTGGAGTTTATAGATATATTAGGAAACATCAATGAAAATTCTAAGCTATATATATATATATATAATGTTGGAAATAATTCAAAAAATGATAGAAAAAATAATAATGTATATAATGAAATTGTTTTAAGAAAAAAAATGATATGTATATAATAAATTTGTAATCTTAGACAATAATATACAAAATTGTGAAACATTAATGCTAAAATGATAAAGCATTAAGTTTATATATATTGAAGGATATAAAAAAAATGTTGATATACATTTTTATTTTTTATTTAAAAATATTTATAAATTTATTTTTGTCTTATATTTAATCACTATATAAAATATATAATAAGATAATTAAAATTAACTTATTTATAATAATTTCATTTTAATTAATTTATAATTATTAATATACAAAAGATATTGTGCAAGGCCACGCTCAAATCTTGATAGTGTGTTGTTTTAATAGCTTTAAGAAAGGAAATCCACATTGAAAAGGGAAAACAAAATAATAAATAATGTATTGCTATGTGACATCACTATTATAAGGTTGTTATGCTTCACTTTGGTAGGTTATGCATGGGCTATCTTTGGCTAATCAAAGGCCCACCACCATGATTAAAATTTTTGAAAAACTTTGGTATTTTAAATTATTTAATTTATATTAATGAAAAAATAATTTATTAATTTTATTTATTTTTTTATTTATTGAACTGATTTCGAATTATTTGAGCCAACGATCAGATCGATGGAGCTGGACGGTTATTTAAGAATCAAACGGTTAACACCCTTTTCATTTTGGGCAAAATCGGCCAGAGCGCCTATCATTTGCATCCTAGCATTCAACACCCTCTTTTTTATTTTGCAAAATGGGACATTGCCCATGGGCTTCACCACTGTTTGCTTTATAATGAATGAATGAGGCTTATAACGCTCTTTCTTATCTCCTTTTATTTCCTGTATGGGATCATTGTAGTGGCTAATTTAAAGAAAAATAAGCTTGGACAATAGGTTCAAGGTAAAATTGTTGGACCACTTTGTTACTCTTTTGTTGATGTTAAAAATTATACAAAAAAAAAATAAATTACATATGTTATTTTAAAAAATAATATAAGTAAACATATATAAGATTATATAGTACAATTTTTCTTTTATTTTCAATATATTTTTATATTTAAATATTATAGATGTTTTGTTTAATAAAATTTAAAATACTAATACATCTATATAAAATTGAAGAAATAAATGTTATTAATTTTTAATTTTATATATTTTTAATTTTCAAAATTATTTTTAATTTTAATAAAATATATATTATATATTTACAATATTATCAATTAATTTGATCACAGTTAAATCATTGATCCGACCATTAAAATCTGTTTTTAAAACATTATTTTAAAGTTTGGGTTGGATTAAGGTATCTAAGCCAACTAAAACCATTTTAATCAAGATATACATATTATACGAACAAATAAATTATAGATTGCATTTGTTTTGAAAAATATTTTTTTAAAATCTATAATTATTTATTATTATTATTATTATTATTAATAAATTGCTTTTTACTGAGAAAAAATATACTATGACTCCCAATAGATGTTTTAAGTGATTCACAATACACAAGGGGTTGGTATTCTATTTTCAACTATTTACAAAATATATTTTTGTGTTTTTTTTATGGAAGGTTCTGAAATACCAAATTGGGAAACAACTTTGTCCCATCCAGACGAAAACAATAATCATGTTTGCCAAAATCATCGGTTTAACACTATTGATTATCTTAAAAAATAATTTTAAAATAATTCTTAAAAGGAGTTGTCTATGAAAAACAGTTTATACGCGAGGCCAAAATAACGTGTGAAAGAATATTTTAAATTTATTCTAAAATAACGTGGAAGTAACAATTGTTAGCTTTCTTCACGCATTTGGTTTATTTTAATTTGGTAATTGATCAAATATCATTATTATATATAGTGGTCCTGCTCATTGAAGTGGTCAAAGAACATTAAAAACCAATACACATTCAAATCACTTCCTCTTATATTGACACGTGGAGAGGAAGTATTGTATCCCGAGAGAATTATCATGACTATATAATGAATCACATATGAAAGACATACAACAAAAGTAGTAAGAAAATTGAAGGAGTTGTGTTTAGGAAAAGAGAAGAGGCTTTTATTCCAAAGAAGATGTCGCTGATCATGAAGGTTTTCCTCTTACAAATTTTAGTATTTCAACTTTTTGGTGGTGGCATCCATTGCCAAGCTTCAACCCGTCGGCATACTTTTGTGGTAAATACTATATATGATTTTGGCCTTAACGTCACCTTCTGATCATAATATTTAGGAAGCAGTATGACTCTCATTTTCCCTCGTAAGACCCCTTACCCTGGTGTCGTTGAGTCGTTCATGCATGCTATCAATTTTTAAGTGGTTATACACTTGCATGAATGGATCAATGCAACTATTCATACATGTAATATTTCTTTTGGGATGAGGTTGGTGGTTAACTTTTAATTGGTTGCAGGTGAGGGAAGCTTCATATACAAGGCTTTGTAGCACCAAGGACATCTTAACAGTAAATGGACAATTTCCGGGACCAACTATATATGCTATGAAAGGAGAGACGATCATTGTTGACGTTTATAATAGGGGAAAAGAAAATCTCACCATTCATTGGTAGGTCTTGAGAGTGTCTCAGAGAAAGAGCGACGACAACATACCTACATGGCATGCATTCTTTTATTTCTAAGAGGGGGCTACAATATATTGCTTTGCAAATAAAGTCAAATTTAAAACAATACTTTAGGGTTATTTGCTTTAGTTCCATTGAAATACAATTGATGCCGCTTGTTACTATGATAATATGTTGTTGCATGCCATCTTTTGTTAGTTTGAAAATAAGTACTAGTTTTAACGTATAGTTATTGTTTTGCAGGCATGGGGTGAACATGCCTAGATATCCATGGACAGATGGTCCCGAGTATATCACACAATGCCCAATTCAGCCAGGGTCAAAGTTTAGTCAGAAGATCATCCTTTCCTCTGAGGAAGGCACTTTATGGTGGCATGCTCATAGTGATTGGACCCGAGCCACCGTTCATGGAGCTATAATCGTCTATCCCAAGAATGAAACCAAGTATCCTTTTCACAAACCTAATGCAGAAGTTGTCATCATATTAGGTATAAGTATTGTTACTTTTAAATGTTAATTTACATATTATGAATTAACCAGCAAAGCAAAATCTAAAATTATTGGAGTTGTTGAAATGCAGGACAATGGTGGAAGATTGATGTGAATGCGATTCGAGATAAAGGGCTTGCAAGTGGAGTTGACGCCAATGCCTCTGATTCTTTATTGATAAATGGACAACCCGGTGATCTACTTCCATGCTCAAAATCAGGTACAAATTAAGTTTAACTTCCCATTTTAAAATTGTACACGATTTCATTTTCTTGTATGTTGACCATATTACTTTTTCTTATTAACTAAAAAAGAGGAATACAACTATGAGGATGGTAGAGCCATGATTTAACACATGAGAAAAGGCTAGTCTAAATCTAATTTTGAACTATGGAGCCAAATTTACACCCCTAATCAATCAATGACTTCATAATTGGTGGATCCTCATGGAAACTTTTTCTTTTTTCTTTTGGCTAGTCATAAGTATACAACTTTCCCTTTCTAATTACAGGCACATTCAAGCTAACGGTGGATCATGGAAAGACCTATCTACTTCGCATAATCAATGCTGCCTTGCACGAGGCTCTCTTCTTCTCCATTGCCAAGCATAAAATGACAGTGGTTGGAACAGATGGTAGCTACACGAAACCATTGACACGAGATTTTATCACAATATTTCCTGGCCAAACCTTCGATGTCTTACTAGAAGCTAACCAACGCCCGGATCACTATTACATGGCAGCTATAACTTTTTCCCTTGCCCCGACAGGTCGTAATATTTATGATAACACAACCACCACAGCTATTGTACAGTACAGGGGACACTACACTCCATCTTCACCTCCCTTCTTGCCTCATTTACCTGCATACAATGACACAAATGCATCAGTTCAAGTCATGGCCAGCCTCCGAAGCTTAGCAGATGCGGAACATCCTTGCAATGTCCCATTAAGCACGAGCACTAAACTGATTTACACTGTTTCTTTAAACTCGTACCCATGCGTCAATGATTCATGTTCAGGGCCAAATGGGACGCGGTCTGCCGCAAGTATAAACAACATAAGCTTCCATACCCCTACAATTGACATACTGGAAGCTTACTATTATAACATTAGTGGTGTATATGAAGATAAATTTCCTAGCGTTCCACCAGTGGTGTTTGATTTTACAGCTGATTATCTTCCATTACTCTATCAATTGCCGAGCACCGGAACAGAAGTAAGGGTTCTCGAGTATAACTCCACAGTGGAGCTTGTTTTTCAAGGGACAAACTTGGTTGGAGGGGCAATCCACCCCATGCATCTCCATGGACACAGTTTCTATGTTGTTGGATGGGGATTTGGGAATTTCGATGAAAATAGGGATCCTATGCGCTACAATCTGGTGGATCCTCCCCATCAGAATACCATCTCTGTTCCTAAGAATGGTTGGGTTGCAATCAGGTTCGAGGCCTCCAACCCTGGTATGTTGCAAGCACTCATGTCCTCTATTTAAAAAAATAAATAAAAAATACAACCTTTGAAACTGCCAACCTGCATACCAAGGAAATAATTTTTCTTAATATTACAATTAAGTTAGGTGTAATGTTGTGTATTTTCTCTATTACAAGAGTGTGGTTCATGCACTGCCATGTAGAAGAACATCTGACTTGGGCTATGGAAACTGCATTCATAGTGAAAAATGGTAAACACCCAGAAGCTCAAATGTTGCCTCCTCCATCTGACATGCCACCATGTTGAAGCTGCAAAGAAATAACATGCCAAAGATTTCATTGAATATTCGTATTATTCAGCTTTCATGATTTATTTTCTGTTCAATAAATACAATGCTAAGATGCCTCCCAATGCCATGTCTACAATAGATATATCTTGATTTGACAACTTTTGGCCATTCCAATTTCTTTGGACATGATAAAATATCATGTTGTATTAGAAAAGTTTGAAATGGGATAGTTTAAAATTATCTTGATTTGACAATTTTTTGACTTATCCATATTTTATTCAAATTCCGTAGAAGGTTAGGTATCATATTAATAATTAAAAAAATTATAAATGATATAGTTTAGAGTAATCGACTTATTCTTGCATTTTAAAATTAGACTATGATATATATGGATACTTGTGAAAAAGGTCATAAAATGGTTTATTTAATTTTTTTTACTTTTACATCTAAAAATATTTTACAAATAAGATAATTTTTATGAAGTCTTATACAGTTGAGATAAAGTCGGTTCTTTTTTATTTATTTATTTTAAATTAAAATAAACGTTTTTTCCTAAAGTTAAAATAATTTGTATATAATTTATATTTTTACCTTCTATTTTAATAACAATATCACAAGATCTACACCAAGATAAAGGAAAAGGAAAAAAAAAAATCACCCATTTCCATTGCATGGGCACAAATTGAGCCTAACCCACACCGAAAGAACTCCAAATATGTTTTTTAGTGATTTGATTACTTTTCAACTCCTTTTTTTTTTTTTTTTACATTAACGTAAACCCTTTTTTACTTCCTTAAATTAAAATAACTAGTAAAACAAATCTATGGTTTTTGTAAATTAAAACGTAGGAGTTGATCATTTGAATTTATGGTTTAGAGAAAAGACACTTACCAATTAACTAAGTTGTTGCAAACCAAACCCTCCAAGTTGGCAGGAAGGTTGTAGAGTCATGAGTGGTGTGCTAAACAATATTAAATAATAAACTTTGGTTTTATGGACTTGGAATATTCCAGCTGACATTCCAATGCTATTGAATTAAGAAATAAATTAATAAATTATTCATTGACTATTGTCTCATTTTCTTCGATCATCAGTTGTTGTGGTTGGAGTTGAAGAAGCAATGCATAAAAATGTCAGAAGCGAAGAAAGGTGGAGAGAGGCCAAAATTTCACACTACCTATACCTAATAGATAGAGTTAAAAGGAATAAATTTGGGCATGATCTAATTAAATTAAACTTTATACTAAATAAGCTATAAATTCACTTTTTTTTCTACTAAATAAGCTATAAATTCACGGATAAAAGATTTTTCTATTTAACTCTTACCATATCACCTTGTTTCATTGTCTATATTGTTAGATTTTCCATTTTAAACATTTTTTTTTCTTTTGAAAACTATTTGTTCCATTGTACTTTGAATCTTTTATGATCAAATATTTAAAAACTTACAAGATTCGTTGATTTAGTAATTGTTTTATATTTTAAGTCTAAGAAATACAATTGTGAACCCGTATTTTTCATGTGTGTCCCTACTTGATGGTGACACTTGTTTTTATTGTAAAAAACTATATTTTTTTTTTAAAGTTGGAATCATTACTTATTTTTGTTTATTTTTAAAAGAAAATAAAATAAGAAATAAAGCCCTAGTGTAACTCCATTTTTAAATAAAAGACGTATTAGCAAAAATCGAGTCTGAATCCAGAGGTTAGGTTACCTATTGGTAAGGTACTATAGTAATACCATTTTAAGCCTTAAAAATGTTTTTACTAAGCACGTAAAAGAGAATTATGATAATTAATTAATCAATCATGGATACTGAAAAAAAGAATAATACAAGTACATGAAATAATGCAAAAGAAAATTATAAGGATATGCAAAAATAATACATAAGAAATGCATAAAATAATTTATTTGAAAATTTTTATTATTTCAAATATCATAATACAATTTTCAGAAATTTTCAAAGAATTCATTTATAGTGAGACGAAATTTCGTCCTCCACTCCCACATCAATCATTAATGATGTAAATTAAATTAAATGATTTTCCAACAAAATGATTTTCACGGCATTCCATCTACTTTCCTTGTTCCTCGGAGACGTGTCATGCTGAAGTATTGTGGGCATCACATGTGTGGGTGAATGGGTGGATGGTTGGAGTCAAACCTCTTTCTTACATTTAAAATTAAATAATAATTAAAAATATTGAAATCCATTTTTATTTTTTATATATGGAGACTAATTTGTAAACAATTGAAAAAAGTCCGGATCTAGTAGAGACCATTGACAAGAATTGTAGCACACAGAACCCCACCTTGCAAGGGAGATTCCATCGCTGTCTTTCCACTAACCTGTGTTCTCCTGCAATTTCTTTTTACTTTTTATGAAGAAATTGCATGTATTTAAGCTGAGTTAAAGTGAGTCCTCATAGTAGGAGCGGATGGCTTTTGCAAATCCTCAAAGTCAAAGAGCGTCTTCTTCTTCATCTTCCTTTTCTATTCGTGGATGGAATTACGATGTTTTCTTGAGCTTTATAGGTGAAGATACCCGCCATAATTTTACAGATCATCTCTACAGAACTTTGAGTCGGAAAGGGATGATGAAGAGCTTCCAAGAGGAGAAGAGATTGCAGCAGAACTTTTAAAAGCTATTGAAGAGTCAAGGATTTGCCTCATAATTCTGTCGGAAAACTATGCCCGTTCTAGGTGGTGTTTGGAAGAACTGACAAAGATCATGGATTGAAAACTTTTTTGTAGGTTTCTTTGCTTCAGTGGGCTCAATCACTTCAAAAAGTGTTTCCAATTTCTATTCCATTTCTATATTATCTTAGGCTATGTTTGGTTCTAGAAAATTGAAGAAAAATGTGAGGAAAATAAAATAAAGAGAAAAAAATAGAAGGAAAAAAAAAGTTTAAACTTAATAAATTATTTTTTTATGCTTCTTCAAATTCATTTTACTTATGTCCCTCTATTATATAAAGATTAAATAATTTTAAAATATATAACGTTTTTACAAATTTTAATCATATTTGATTTTCTTTTGTATTTCTCATGGTGAAACCAAACATAAGAATGCTATTTCCACGTTAAAATTAAGTGGGTGGCCCACTAACCTAGTGTTTTAATTTTTTATCCACTTATAAAAGTTTTTTTAGCCAATTAAAAGAATGCCCAAAATAGTTAATAACTGTTGTAAGGATATTTGCCCTTTGATGGAGTGGGTAAATAAGAATAAAACAGTTATTAGAATAACACGTTCAGAACAGTTTTCTAAACGATTATTCTTGGCCCTCTTCTCCTATCTATAAAAGAAAGATACAGAACCCCCTTTGTAAGTAAGTTCTCTTCCATCAATTAAAGGAAATAATTCTGTGTATTAAAATTTGACAAGGAGAAGAAGAGATAAAAAATTTAAGGTTTATAAATTGAAGGGGATCTCTCGATTTAACATGGTTGCGTGTTCTTCAAACGGTATGTAATCAATTCTTTAATTTTCTTGAGATGTGTTGAATTCAATGATCTTGAATTTGTGTGTTAATTTCCGCGTTAAATACTAACAATTGGTATCAGAGCCAAGTTGAATTCAAATATTCAGAATCATTGTTTTATAAGGATTAAAATTTTTAGATTTTATATTTGATTAATTGGTCTCACCAAAACGAATAGGAGAAAATCTAAACAAAATAAAGACCAACCTCTGTGCGTAGAAGGAAGGCACTGTGTCTTCCTTGCAACGTTGACTAGAGCGATGCCGTCCAAGCGTCGTTTCATTCTGGGCGCCACTACCAGTGACGGGGGTGACACTTGCAATGCCGGTGAGGGGCGCTGTTTTAGCGCCAGTCCGGTGGTTGGAAGAGGAGTTGTTTAGCATTGTTTTAGTCATTCAAGAAGTGTCATTCAAGGCGCGCAACAAGGTTGTTCTAGGCACCCTTTAGGCGCCAGTCCTGGCGTCATTGGAGGCGCCATTTGCAGCACCGTTCCAGATGTGCTTCAGACACCATTTAGGCGCTCCGGCGACGCCGTATTCAGGCGCTCCAGAAACGCCATTTCAAGCGATCTATATGGCGTGCAGGCACTGTTTTTCAGGCATTTCAGATGCCGATGAGAAGCGCCAGTGTTGGGCGCTACAGGCGTCCGTTCCAAGCGTTGTTCGGGGATCGTTCTCTAATGCATTATTAGACAATTTATAAATGTAAGGTTAACTAGTTTAGATAGTTGCCAAAGTAACCTAAATTAGTGAGCCTCGTATTTATTAAATTGCATAAAAGAATAAAGGGAGACTTGTAAAATTCTTAATAATTCTCTTTATAATTAAGAGAATGAGACTAGCCCAAAGAAGAGTCAATTTTTGCTAATTATTAATTTATGCTTTTATTTTGTGTTGCTTAGAAAGGTAAAATGGATACCCAAAGGTTACATATAAATGACACAAAATAGTAAAGTATTTTAAGCTCCCTCAAGTGAACACTGGATATGTTAAAATTTACCCAAAGGAGAATTTTAACGATATCAATAGTTTATTGTTATTTATTTTATACTTGAGGCCTTATTGTGAGCATTGTTCTATTTTGTACAGTTCCCACTTCGTTACACTCTCTTGCATCTGGAATGACTGTTTTTGATGGGTTGAACTTTTCTGAATGGTATGAAAGGGTTCAATTCTCACTGGGCGTATTAGATTCTTGACCTGAATTTAATAACTGATAAACCTCCTGAAGCTACGGACGACAGTACTCCGGAGCAGGTGGAACAATCAAAAGCCTGGGCAAAATCAAACAGACTAAGTCTAATGTTTATGAGAATGACTATTGTCAATAATATCAAGACCTCTCTCCCTCAAACCGAGTTTGCCTCGGAATTTTTGAAGTCTATTGAGGAGCACTTCAAACGAGCTGATGAGTCCCTTGCAGGCACATTGATGGCTGAATTGACCACCATGAAATATGATGGTCAGAAAGGTATTTAGCAACATATTTTAAACATGACTTAAAAGGCTGCAAAGCTTAAGGTGCTAGGCATGAGTATGGATGAGTCCTTCTTGGTACAATTTGTCCTTAACTCACTTCCATCACAGTTTGCTCCATTCAAGATCCACTATAATACTAACAGCGATCAATGGAACTTGAATGAGCTCACCAGTAAATGCATACAAGAGGAAGTGAGATTAAGACAAGAAGGACATAATCTTGCCCTTGTTGTAACTCATGGAGTTACGAAGAAGTAAGGAAAATTCAGAAATGGAAAGAAGTTTCCACCTAAGAAAAGTGGACCTAGGGAAGGTAGCCAGCGTCATGATGGAAAATTCACGGTAAGTTGCTACTTTTGTGGCAAGAAAGAGCATGTGAAGAAGGACTGTAACAAGCGCAAGGCTTGGTTCGAAAAGAGAGGTATAAATCTTTCTTTTGTATGTTATGAATCCAATCTTGCTGAAGTTCCTTCAAATACTTGGTGGATTGATTCTGGAGCCACAACTCATGTGACTAATTTAATGTAGGGATTCCTTACAACCAGGAAACCGAAGAAAAGTGAAAAGTTCCTCTATATGGGAAACCGTCTCAAGGTTGAAGTGGTAGCTGTTGGTACCTATCGCTTACTCTTAGAGACTGGTCATCGGATGGATCTTTTAAACACTTTTTATGTACCTTCTATTTCTAGGAATTTAGTTTCTTTGTCCAAATTAGACGCTGCTGGATATTCTATTTTATTCAGTTCTAGACAATTAAGTTTGTTGTTAAATTTTGTTACAGTTGGTTCTGGTATTTTATGTGATGGTTTATATAAAATTTCCTTGAATCATAAATTTGCACAAGCTTTGGTAACCCTGCATTCAAATGTTGGTTCAAAATGTGGCTTAATTAATGAAAATTCTTCAATCTTATGGCATAGAAGATTAGGGCATATCTCCAGGGAAAGAATTGAGAGATTAGTGAATGAAGGAATTTCACAAAATCTTGACTTCACTGATTTTTAGGTATGCCTGGATTGCATAAAGGGAAAGCAAACTAAACATACAAAGAAAGGTGCCACAAGAAGTAATGAGTTTCATGAGATAATTCATACGGATATTTGTGGACCACTCTCTGTTCCATGTTTTACAGGAGAGAAATATTTTATCACCTTTATAGATGATTTATCTCGTTATGGTTATGTTTATCTAATGCATGAAAAGTCTCAGGCCATTGACATCTTCGAGATGTTCATTACAGAGGTCGAGAGACAATTAGATAAAAAGATTAAAATTGTGAGATCAAATCAAGGTGGTGAATATTATGGCAGATATGATGAATCAGGACAAAATCCTGGTCCTTTTGCCAAATTCCTTGAAAAACGTGGCATTTATGCTCAGTACACAATGCTTGGTAGTGGTGTTGCTGAAAGGCGTAATCGCACATTAATGGAAATGGTTAGGAGTATGATGAATTACTCTTTTATATCTATTTCATTGTGGGGTGAAGCCTTAAAACCGCAACGTATATCTTGAACAGAGTTCCTAGTAAAGTAGTTCCAGAAACTTCTTTTGAGTTATGGACTGGTAGGAAACCTAGTTTGAGACATATACTTATATGGGGTTGTCCAATGGAGGCAAGAATCTATAACTCACATGAGAAAAAGCTTGATTCGAGAACGATATCTGGATATTTCATTGGCTATTCGGATAAATCGAAAGGGTACAGATTTTACTGTCCTAACCATAGTGTGAGAATAGTTGAAACCGGTAATGCCAGATTCTTAGAGAATGGCGAAATCAATGGGAGTAGTGAACCAACAAAGGTAGATATTGAGGAGATAAGAGTGGATATCCCACCACCCTTTTTACCTCAAGAAATTATTACCCCTCAACCTGTTCAACAAGTTGAGGAACATGAGCAACATAATAGAGATGGTTCATTACCACCAGAAAATATTGCCATTGAAAATGCTGTAGAGCCACCACAACCGGCACCTTTGAGGAGATCTCAAAGAGAAAGGAGACCTGCCATTTAAGATGATATTGTGGTGTATCTACAGGAATCTGAATTTGATATTGGGATAAGGAAGGATCCGGTTTCGTTTTCACAAGCCATGGAAAGTGACGATTCTAGTAAATGGATGGAAGCTATGAATGAAGAGTTGAAATCTATGGCCTATAATGGTGTCTAGGATCTCATCGAATTGCCTAATAGTTGTAAACCCGTCGGCTGTAAATGGGTCTTTAAGACAAAGCGCGATGCTAAAGGCAATATCGAACGATTTAAGGCCAGACTTGTGGCCAAAGGTTTCACTCAAAAGGAAGATATTGATTACAAAGATACCTTATCTCCAGTTTCCAAGAAAGATTTGCTTAGAATCATCATGGCACTTGTAGCTCATTTTGATTTAGAGTTACATCAAATGGATGTGAAAACTGCATTCTTAAATGGGAATTTGGATGAAGATATCTACATGGAACAACCTGAGGGGTTTGCAAAGAAAGGAAATGAACACCTAGTTTTCAAATTAAAGAAATCCATTTATGGTCTTAAACAAGCTTCCCGACAATGGTATATTAAGTTCAATAATACCATTACATCTTTTGGATTTAAAGAGAACACTGTTGATCAGTGTATGTATCTGAAAGTTAGTTGGAGCAAATTTATATTTCTGATACTGTATGTGGATGATATTTTGCTTGCTAGCAGTGATCTTGGTTTATTACGTGAAATCAAGGAACATCTCTCTAAAAACTTTTAAATGGCTGATATGGGTGAGGCAAACTATGTTATTGGCATCGAGATCTTTTAGGGATCGATCTCAAGGAGTGCTAGGTTTATCTTAGAAAGGATATATTGATCGAGTTTTAGAGAGATTTAACATGCAGTCATGTTCATCGGGTGTTGCACCTATATTGAAAGGTGACAAATTAAGTAAAAAACAGTGCCCAAGGAATAACATGGAAAGGGAGCAAATGAAGAAAATTCCTTATGCATCAGCTGTGGGAAGTTTGATGTACGCTCAAACATGTACAAGACCGGATACCAGCTTTGCTGTTGGCATGTTAGGAAGATACCAAAGTGATCCAGGACTCGAACACTGGAAAGCTGCAAAAAAGGTGATGAGGTACTTACAAGGGACAAAGGATTATATGCTCACATATAAAAGATCAGAACAATTAGAGATTGTCGGTTACTCGGATTCTGATTATGGTGGTTGTCTCGATAGCTTAAAGTCAACTTCAGGATTTGTCTTTATGCTGGCAAATGGGGCAATATCGTGGAAGAGTGAAAAACAATCAATTATTGCTTCATCCACTACAAGAAAAATGGGAAACAATGACGCTTTATTTTATGACGCTTTCTAAAAGCGTCATTATTGAAGGGTATATAATGACGCTTATAAGAAGTGTCATAATTGTATTATTTACCTTGACACTTATTATAAGTGTCATTATTTGATGTGGTATTTTTCCTTATAACTGTGTATATAATGACGCTTATAAGAAGTGTTATAGTTTTATTATTTACCTTGACACTTATTATAAGCATCATTATTTGATGGGTATGTAATCACGCTTCTAAGAAGTATCATAGTTGTATTGACTTTTAAAATTTTTGTTTTTAAGTTAACTTATACAAATTTTGATATTAGAATTTTATTCTATAAATTAATTATGGTAAATTGACACTAATATTAATGACATAAAGTTGCTACATTAAGGTTTTTTTTTAAAAAAATGGATATAAATAAAATAAATCCTAATAAATTATTTTTTTATTATTTGATATTGATTTTTTTTTATATATAGTTTGTATCAATACAATCTATTTTCATAAACTATTTTTCATTTTTATTAAATTAGAAATTATCTTATATTTCATTTAAAAATAATTTGTTAATTTATGTGTGGACCACAAAAAAGTGCCCTATTTTGAGCACTTGTTTGGGCCTTGGGCCACATTTATTGGGTTTAACCCATTATTTGAGAAGGTTTTATAGTTAATGAATATAAATTTGAAATTATTTAACTAAAATGAAATAAATTAATATTTAAATTAATTTAATGATGATTAGACTCACAATAAAACTAAATGCAATAAGAATATTTATAAAAATTTTCTAATATTTATGGGAAATAAGCTCATTCTATTAAATTAGTTTTTTTTAAATATCAATATTCAAATTAAACCAACATCAACCTAAAATATCAAATAATTAAACAATATAAATTCATTATGAGTTCAATATATAAAAATTATTATTGGAAGATGAAATAAAGAATACTAATTTTAATTTATTGAAAAAGGACATGCGTGGTATTTTGGAATTTGTTATAAAGTCCTATAAAAAGAGAAAAGAAGGGACGAAAAAGACATATTTCATACTTCAATAAGCCTTTACCATTTTCTTTACTGAAAACCCTAAATTTTCACTCTCCATTGAAAACCCTAACTTTTGGAAGACAAGAAAGAAGGGAGAGAGCCACCGTTTTTAGAGAGAAAAAAGAGAAGAGAGAAAAACGCAGGTTTTTCCCATCATGCCCAGATTTCATCAAAGGTCTGATCCCACTTCGTCCATGGTCTGATCGAGCTGAAATTTGGAGGAGAGTTTCATGACTCATTTATCTTCAATCTGAACGGTAAAGATCGGGTTTGGAGTTTCGGAAAGTCATTAGAAAGAAAGAGGAGAAGAGAGAAAACACAGGTTTTTCTCATCATGCTCAGATTTCATCAAATGTCTGATCCCGCTTCGTCCGTGGTCCTATCGAGTTGAAATTTGGAGGAGAGGTTCGTGGCTCATGTATCTTCAATATGAACGATGGAGATCGGATTTGGAGTTTCAGACAGTCATTAAAGAGAAAGAGGAGAAGAGAGAAAAACGCAGATTTTTTTCATCATGCCCAGATATTATCAAAGGTCCGATGCCGCTTTGTCCATGGTCTGATGGAGCTGAAATTTGAAGGAGAGGTTCAAAGCTCATTAATATTCAATTTGAACGGTGAAGATCAGATTTAGAGTTTTGGAAAGTCATCTTTCAACCAAAAATAGAACCTTTGTTTTGGTGGGCTTTTCTCTCTGGACTGTTTTGATCATTAGCTTTGATCGAGATCAATTCGTAGTCCGATTGAGTTGCAATTTTAGGAGCACATTCAGGACACATTGATCTTCATTCTAACAGTGGAGATTGGATTTGGAGTTTGGAAAAATGGTATTTCAGTCCAAGAACAATGGTTATGTTTGGTGAGATCTCTCCATTATTCTGGATTTAATTTTGGATTTATCTAGTGTTTATCTTATAGTGATTTACTATTTTTGATATAAATCAAATTTGTCTACTTTTCATGTCACCTGCTTTGCTAACTAACAAATTAGAGCAGTTTCTTCTTTTATTTAATCAACCAGATGAAGATCTTAATTGGTTCAAATTATAGATATTCTCAATCAGTTGACAAATTATAGATATATTGCATCCACCAAGTGTTCGATGCTTAGTCCATGAGAAGCCAAGTGCTTAAATCAATTGTTTAGCTTATTATTTTTATTATTAGTTTTATTATTTCTTCCCTTAAAGGCATTCTTGAAGAGCTTGAGAAGTTCATGGGAGGTAATAAAGCCACTGAACTTTTGAGTTAGTTTGAAGTGCTTGATTCAAATCCATCACCATGATGACTTAGATTCTTATTCTATTCTTGTAAAAAAAAATAAAAATAAAAAAAATTCATTTTGACACTTCTTTAATCATATATTCTCAATTATATGATAAGTAAAAATAGTAATTCCATTAATATTTTAATATTTTGCATAACCTACCATGCATGAATTACCTCATGTTTTATTGATTTCACAAGTTGGTTTGAGTTTTTGTGGTTTGATTTCATTTGGTTCAAGTTGTACCTTGTTATTTTGGAGTTGGTTTTGGGAGTGAAAAATGGTGATTCGTTGAAGAGAAGAGAGGCTGGGATTTTTCTTTTAGGAGAGTAGAAGTGTGAAGAAAGGGTGAGAATTTTCTAGGTAAGAGGAAACAAGAGAACAAGGGTTATTCAATTAAAGATTTTTGATAGAGGGAGGGAAGAAAATTGAGGGAAGGAGCTGTGAGAGAAGGAGAGTTGTTTTGGGTGCTAGGCAAAAGGCAAGAAGTGAGGGTTGTTCGGTTAGATATCTTTGATAAAAAGAGTGAAGAAAATGAGAGATGGAGTTGTAAGAGAAAGAAAGATAGAGAGGAAGACATATGAAGACTATGTTAATTTGTTAATGGAAAGATTGAGGGAAAGGTTGAAAGAGGAAAAAAAAGAAGGAAAGAAAATATAAGATTGTTTGGTTGTTCATGGAAAGCTTGAGGGAAATGGGAGAAAGAGGAAAAAGAGAAGGAAAAAAAAATGTAAGATTGCTTGGTTGTCCATGGGAAAATTATTAAATTTAAGATGAATGCATATTTCCTACCTCTATTCAATGAAAATTGAGAGAAAAATCTTTAGACATTTTTTCTACTTTTTTCCTTAATATTTTTTTCTTACTTTTTCCCATAATATATAAAATTTCCCTTTGAAACTTTATTTACGTTTTGTCCTTTGGATTATATATTTGATTTTTTGTTTTTAGGTAGAAGAATGATGAATAAAATATATTTTATTGGAGAAAATCAACTAATAATGCTCTTTACAGTTTAGTTCTTGGTAAATAACTCAAAACCCCATTTAGAAATTTATTTTTCTATTGCTCTTGAATCACCTAAACTAAAATAAAAAAAGAAAAGAAAAAGAAAGAACTAGTGTTTTTTCTATTGTTTAATTTTCTCAAAATTTTCTACTTTTCATTTTATATTGGTTCTTGTGTTTTTTTTTCCTTTAAGATTTTTGTGAGAGTTTTAGTTTGAATTGCACTTTTTGGTTTTTGCATTTATAATTGAGAGATTTTTTATTCTCCTTGTATTTGTTTATAGGTTTCAAAGGAAATTGGTTGGCCAAAAGACAAGAAATCATAATGTTGAAGGAGGTAGTGATGCCGAAAACCATGAAGATTACATCAAAGTCATTTGGAGGATGATCTTATTTTTTATAGAATATAGATCTTAATAGTTGTTGCACTAATATTTGTTCTTTTGTAGAATTAGAAATTGTTATTGAAATATTTTGATATGATTAACAAATTTGTATGTAATTATTGTATGTAAGTATGAAGTTACATTAATGGTTTGAATTGTATATCAATATTTGAAAATATTTTTATTAGTAAAATTTAGTTTAATTTTGGGGCTTTTTTAATTTTTATTTAATTATATAGGAAACCATTATTTTAATAATAGGATATAAAATAATGTGTCATGGATAAAATCTATTAAATATGACACTTCTATAAATGTCAAGATTGCTTATTTCATAAAAATGATATCACTAGAAAATGTTTAAAGTTGATGCTTCTTACGAGTGTCGTTGTTAACATTATCCAAGGATGATGCTTCTTTAAACGTCATTGAAAGTATTTATCAAAGATGGCGATTCCTAAAAGTGTCATTGTTGCTTAAGACATATAATGACAGGGCTGAAGAGGACGCTTTAGAGAAGCGTCATCTTTTACCTTTCTTAACGCTTAAAAATGTCATTGTTTCCCATTTTTCTTGTAGTGATCCACGATGGAGGCCGAGTTTGTTGCTTGTTTTGAAGCCTCAAGTCATGCTTTATGGTTGCAGAATTTTATCTCAAGACTTGGTGTTGTCGACTCTATTGCTAAACCTTTGAGAATATATTGTGATAACACCACAGCTGTTTTCTTCTCTAAGAATGACAAATTTTCTAGTGGATCAAAACATATAGATTTAAAGTATTTAGTTGTTAATGAAAGAGTCCAGAAACAACAAGTGTCAATTGAAAATATTAGGACCACACTTATGGTTGCCAATCCATTAACTAAAGGATTACCTCCAAAGGCATATTTGGGACATGTTATGAGGATGGGTCTTTTGAGGAATCCATAATATGTATGATAATAAATGGTGGTTATGTAATTGACAATTTGTGCATTAAAGATTGTTTATGTTTATTCTTGTTTTCAATTATGGGTGCACGTTTTATTGTTTGATAAACAAGAATTGTCCTGACAAGACAAATTACAAGGCCTGTTTGGCATTAAGAACTGGGTTAGTTACGGTTATTGATGTGTGGTGCATGGAATGAAACATGACATTATGGTTATGTGACTGCCATGACTCGCATTTATGATCTAAACTGATTTAGTATTATGGTATATGATTTTGGACGTGATGGCTAAGTTTATTGAAATCGTGATCACATGTCAAATTTATTTTCCAATATATATTTTATATATAAAAGTATATATATTATAGTTTTCATAATCGGTTTAGTGGGCTAAGTGGGAGAATGTTATTTTCACATTAAAATTAAGTGGGTGGCCCACTAACCTAGTGTTTTAATTTTTTTTATCCACTTATAAAAGTTTTTTTAGCCAATTAAAATAATGCCCAAAATAGTTAATAACTGTTGGAAGGATATTTACCCTTTGATGGAGTGGGTAAATAAGAATAAAACAGTTATTAGAATAACACATTCAGAACAGTTTTCTGAACGGTTATTCTTGGCTCTCTTCTCCTATCTATAAAAGAAAGATACAAAACCCCTTTTGTAAGTAAGTTCTCTTCCATCAATTAAAGGAAATAATTCTGTGTATTAAAATTTGATAAGGAGAAGAAGAGATCAAGAATTTAAGGTTTATAAATTGAAGGGGATCTCTCGATTTAACATGGCCGCGTGTTCTTCAAACGGTATGTAATCAATTCTTTAATTTTCTTGAGATGTGTTGAATTCAATGATCTTGAATTTGTGTGTTAATTTCCGCGTTAAATACTAACAAAGAAAACCATTTTTCTTAGCACATTTTTTCTTTCCTTAGAACTTTCTGGAAACCAAACATAGTCTTACTGCGTGATTAGCATATGCGTTTAATTTTAGTTGATTTTTTTCTTTGGCTAACATTTTCTTACCATAGTGGAAGCATTCAACATTGTTCTATTTTAATTCTTTGTAGTGCATTTCATATTTTTCTTCTCAAACTCTATCTGCCAACTTCTTTCTTACTACCTTTCTTGGTTCATTTTCTATTCTTTCTTTTGTCTCAAAGCATTTTGTTATCTTTATTTACTTATTTATTTATTTTGCTTTTTCTGTAAAAAGAGAACTCCCTCTTCAATTTTGGATGAACTTCGGCTGATATGCTTAGTTGAACATCTTGATTAGCTAATATTAGTCTTTCTAACTCTAATAAAGATGGTTAAGTTGGCAAACCATGAATTATTGTATTCGATTATGAATCATGTACTCTCTACACATTAATTTTAGCTTTAGGATTTAATTATCAAATTTTATGAGCTAGAAATTTTACCTTGAGAAGAGACATTATCATTTCGCCTTTAAATTTTCCGCTTTTTCAATGCATCAATTGACATATTCTTGAGGTAAAGTTGTGTCCTTGCTATTACCAAAAACTTTTCAAAAAATCCTTCTATTAAGGTAAAGAAACACTTCAATCAATCAATAAGAGATTCACCCAAACTAATTAATTTGATTCAAGCTTAAAGATAAAAATTGAATTCAATTTCACATTATTTGTTATGATCATGTTATAATGTTGAAAAGCAATCACACAATTAAACAGAAATCATTAATGTGGAAAACCTTGTCCCAAGGTGAAAAGCCGTCGGAGCATTCCCGACTACCAAACTCTACTAAATCAATTATCAATATATAAGTGAACCATCTTATGAAAAGTGAGTTCTAATTTCAATCTCTCATCTCCTCCTTTCTTGTGATCTCTACTTGACCCAAACTTGATTTTCCATAGCTTGATGTCACATTGAATTACTTTGGAATCACTTTGAGCTTAATCTTCTTACTTGGAAGTTGATTCACATGTTAGTACCTCAAAAATGGAAATTGGGAGAAGAAAGACATAATCACTTTGAGGGGATCACTTTGAGGGGATACCCAACACTAATAGTTTTGTATAAGATTACTCAAGCCAGGGGAAAAAATAGTAATTCATTGATTTCAATGTTGCATTGATTTCCCTATTTAAATTTCGCCTTGTAGAGATTAAAATATCATAAATTGTAAAAATATCAATTGTTGAATTTTTAGAAGTATCAAATTTATTAGAAAAAAATTTAATCAAAAAAATTAATGAGATAAAAATTGATCAAAACACATAAATGCTGGAAAAAAACATTAAGGAATGATAAAATGAGTAATAACGTATTTGTTGAAGTTATTTTATTGAAGAAAATAATATATTTATGATGACATTTGTTATATGTAACAATAATTTTCAAAACTTGAAGAAGTCTTTAATATTAAAATGATAATCCATTTAATTTGGATATATTCAAGGATATAAAAATAGTAATATATATATAAATAGCAATATATAATTATTTTTTATTTAAAAATATTTATAATGTATGTTTTTCTCATATTTAATTATAAATTTTATTAAAAACTCAAAAGTGACGATCATGTTTTCCTTATTTAATTTACAACAAAAGATATAAAAATTATCTTGATGATTTTATATTTTTAAAAATCACTTAAATCAAGTTTGAAAATGAAAGTTTAATGTCTCATACCATGAAACTACCAACGGTGGGGGTAGCTAATGGGTTGTATAGGTAGTTCTTAGATTTTAGCCTAAAAATTACCAAATTTTCTAATGAATTTTTTAATTAGATTGATAATTATTAAATAATTCAGTAACTCCATTCACATAAAGAAATATGCAATATACATGGAAAACCTCACACAAAGTCTCCCAGAGACTTTATGAATGTAAAAAATCATGGGATTAGAGATTCCAGGGGTAAAATATCCCTTAATCATGAAGAATTAAGTACATAAATTTATTTGATAGTTGCTATTATTTGAGACTTATACTCTAGTACCTACTCCTAACTTCATGTTAATGGTGTAAAACTTTTGTGCTCCTTAATGGACTCCTCAATACCTTAAGGAGGATGCAAGAGTCTACTACAAAGCCTTGAACATTGGTAAATTAGTTTGAGAGTTTTGGGTTAAAAGCAAAAAGTAGTGACTGTAGGCTTAGGGTACATCACGATCAAATAACAAATCACAATTTATATATATATAAACACACACACATGGGTGAAACCTAGTGCACTTGGGACAAGACTTCAAAATGATAATTTCCAAACAAACACAAATTTGTAAAAGGACTAAAATTCGAAACTTGCACATTGTCCAAACTGGGTAATTTAGGGCTTGAATGCTCAAGCACCTTTTAAGTAAAGGTTGAGCGACCCTTGTCAACGCTTGTCCACTCTTAAGAAATACTTGAGTGATTGATTAGGGTGCTTAAATGCTCAACTTTAGAATTCTATTTTTCAATTAAACTAAACACTCAATTTTCAATTTCCTAATCTCAACTTTATGCCTTCCTAAAAGTCATTATCCTTTTCATAACTCACAATACTTGTATTTTCCCAAGTTGATTCTCTTACAACTTTGAGTCTTCACAAACAATGTAAGCCATAAGAAAGTATGCATAACCTTAAACTAGGATAAGTAGAATAAAACAATCAATTTTATCTAAATAAAATAATGTAGAGTATAAAAAAAGATAATTAAAATTAATTTATTTACCAAAGTTTTATTTTAATATTTAATTGTGTGCATGGATATTTACTTAAATATAACATATGCAAGTATTGATAATAAGTGCAACTTGACAACGTTTTCCCATGAAAGTCAAGCTATTGTAGAGGTTGTATAAGGGTATTGATTCGTTCCCAATTGGTGTCTCAGCTGATTCATGTCCGGCTGGTGCTCTTTGATTGAGAGAGTAATCAACAAAATTTATAACCTATATCACCATGCATTAAGATAGCCTTAGCTAGAATAGCATAGTGGCTCTAGGGTCATTCACTGGGAAGGGTTTTCAACTCACAACTGATACCAATTCAGAGTTAAATTGGTGCTTTTTCATTTCAAGGTTAGCTTAAGAAAACATAAAGATATTTGAGTGAAAAAGGTTTGGTTTTAAACTAACCAAAAATAAAGTAAGGGAAATTACTTATGAAGAAAAACATTCCTTGGAGGTTTGGGTTCACAGGGGAGATTTCTCATGCAAAAACAAAGCTCCGGTCATTTGGTTCATTTCCTCGCATTAGAGAATTAACATATAGTCAATTCTCTAATCGGTGCTGTACAGATGCATCCCTTTAATGGATTTTAGCCCTAATTCCCTCTCACTGATGCAACTTGCAATGGCTCGTGCCCCTCACCTAGGATTTACCATTCAAGATGATCTTTTAACTTTGGACTTCCCTTCTCAAGCTCGCAAGAGATAACTAATGGATGTCTCCTTGGAGTCCAAAAGCTTACCAAGTGTTGGCAATTCTAGAAAATCCTACCTTCAAGTCACTTCCCAAAAGCTCGTAAGAGATAAACAAGTGCATCTCAATGGATGGAGATCACTTGCCTTACCAAGTGTTGGCTCAAGTGACTTGAAGGTGTTTTAAGTTAACTAAAAACATAGAAATCATTAAAGGATCACACGTTCTCTTCATTAATGGTTGAAACCACAAAGCTATAAATTCTTGCACTTGGAATCTTTCCCTGCAACCTTAGCTCCAAGGAACTAAAAGTCTAGCCACTCATTCTCTGAGGAAACTTCCTCAGAGCTTGTTTGGCTAGAAAATAAAAAGAACGAGAAAACAAAAATATATATATGAAAAGCAGAGCAAGTGCTCTATAGATATATTACTTATACAAAAGGTTGTCTCTCAGAACAAGCTCCCTAGAATGTGTTTTTTAAAGAAGATTACAAACTATATATATATGGGTTTATTTACCCCTTGCTCTTACTTAAAGACTAAGGAATCCTATGATAGGTGGATTACAAGGAGAGTTTGGGGATTTAGACCTCAAATATCTAAAGCAAAATATCCCAAAATATCTCAAAATGTCGGTCGAAAATATCAGGAAGCTTCAGGAGAACACCGCGGCACTATGCAAAATGGCTGCGAAACTCTCCGGGTAAGCACTGTCAGAGGATCCGGACATGTCTATCTGGGGAAGTTGAAACGCCTTCCTCTCCCATCCGGCGTCAGGTGCCGGATATGAAACATCCGGAGAAGGTGGAATGTTGGTTGGGACAGAATTTCGGATGTGAGATATCCGAAGAAAATGAAACGTCGCAAGGGGGACCGTCTGTGTGTGCAAGGTGTAGGGACCTCGCCCCCGGATGACACGGAGTGCACAAGGCTATCCGGATCATCTCCATCCGGATACCCCAAGAGGACATGTGGCGCGCTTCCCTATCCGGATACCCTCAGAGAGAAGCACACGACACTCGTGAACATCACACCCGGACGATAGCATATCCTATCCGGATATGTTGTCCGGATCATTGACTTGTCATTCCGACAGCCTGCCACAGACCATGTTCCGCCGCCATCCTGTCCAGACGCTCTGTCCGGATATCTTTTACTCCTTGCATTCCGGATTTGCTTATGGCAAAGGACTTCAAAGCTTTGGTTCTTCATGTTTATGAGCTTTCCATTGCTTTGCCATGGATTCCAAAGAACTCTCCTCAATCTCTGATTGCTTTGGTGATCAAAAAGCTATCAAAACACCAAAACTTAACACAATTTGATTAGAATTGATTGCAAGGGTCCTTAATATGTTAATTGGGTTAAAAGGTGATAACTACTACTCAAAAGTGTTTAAAAGAGTTAATTATAAGCTATGAAATAACACTTTTTGAGTAGTAATCACTCCCCCCAACCGACATATTGCTAGTCCTTTAGCAATGAAGGAGAGAAAAATAAAATAAACAGTACTATAATTTACAACATCATGATGATCAAAAAACAATTTTCAAGTGGCATGATGATCTAACTCTCACATGGAACATTAAAGAAATAAAACTCAAATTTCAACAAGAGTTATCAAATAACTTGTTTAATCACAATTCTTAAAGAGAAGACATTATGCAAATTTAAGCTTTAAAAGAGTTTTCACTCCCAAAGGGTCAAACCTTACTCTTCCACAAAAATCTAAGTGTTATTTATTAGTTTCCGAATATAGTATGTTGAACTAATCTCTCCCCCCAACCTAGTTCTTTTTCAAAGCTTAGCAAACTGATCAACCTCCAATAGGCTAAGAACGCACCTCTTGTTTCACAATTTTTTTTTTTCATTGTAGGAGTACAAGGCTTAAGGTATTCTTTTCTAAATTGTCCATGTAATGGGGGTCCATCGATGACTCCCAACCAATTAAGGTTTAGGGCATCAAGCTTTAAGGATCTTTCAACCACTAACTCCTCTGATTTTACCCCGGACTTTTGAGAATGAATTTTAATACCCAAGCACCTACAGTATGTTAAACTCCACCTATTCACCCTTGTAACGAGCATTGAGGTCAGTGACTCCCAACCAATTAAGGCTTAGGGCACCAGGTTTTAAAGATTTTCACCATATACCCCTCAGACCTTGCTCGAGTTTCAAGGCAAGCAAACATTTTTTTCTTTCTTTATTCTTTTTTTTTTCAAAGGCTTATTAGCCTTTTATAAGGTGTCCCAACACTATTAAAATGAGGTCAAAGGTACCAAGTCTAAAATTTTCCTAAGTCAAGAGGGAAATAGTTTTTCATCTTATAATCGGAATCTATAGTGCATAGTGTGTGAATAGCTTAAAGTGGAAGAACTAAGGTTGAATTCAATAGAAACTTCAACAATTCATCAACTTTAGTAAACATAATACAAACTCTAAGTCAAGTAAAAAGACAAAAATTCAATTTCTTCCTTTTCATTTTGAAATTTTTTCCTTAATAACCATGGAGAGTAGAATAAAAACTTAAAAAATTTTAAAATTAAGCAAAAAACAACTAAATTACCAAAATAACTTAACATTAATAACAAAAAACTTCCTTCCTCAACTTTCCCCCCAACCAAGCTAAACATTGTCCTCAATGTGACAAAAGCGATTGAAAAATAGGGAGGAAGTGGTACCTCCTGAGTGACGTGGAGTGATGCTGTGGAAATGATGGCTCGGCTGCCTCTCCTATAGGAGGCTCCTGATGAGGCATAGGTTGATTAACAAAAGGAGGGGCCTGAGTGATAAGAAGCTGCTCCTGATTTTGATCATTCAAAATTAAGTTAGTTACTATTAACATAATTTAAAACCAAAATTTCAATCAAATAATTTACAAAACTTAAATATTAAAATATTTAACAAAATTATGGACTTTGGTGAAACCAAGTCCATCTAACCCTTCTCTGATTAGGCTTTTTGTGGCTCAAGGAGGTTGATTTCCTCATTTTCTGGCTTGAACGGCTCAATGAATGGCTTGAGCCGATGACCATTGACTCTAAAGGTGTCTATGCCATTGGAATTCAACAATTCCACCACTCCATTGAGATGTACTTAGTGAATAATGAAAGGACCTATCCACCTTGACTTGAGCTTCCCTGGAAAGATATGGAGCCTTGAGTCATAGAGTAGGACTCCTTGTCCTTTCTGCAATTCTTTGTTGGAGATTAGTTGATCATGCCACTTCTTCATCCTCTGTTTTGCAACTTTGGAATTGATGTAAACATCATTTCTTAATTCCTCCATCTCATTTAGGTCTAAGCACCTCTTTGCCCCAGCTCTGATCAAGTCCATGTTCAAGCTCTTGATTGCCCACCAAGCCTTATATTCAACTTCCACAGGGAGGTGGCAGGCTTTGCCATAGACGAGACGATAGGGAGACATGCTAAGAATAGTCTTATAAGCTGTTCTATATGCCCATAATGAATCATGTAGCTTAATAGACCAATCTTTTCCGCTTGTAATCACCACTTTCATCAGTATGCTCTTTATTTCCCCGTTTGCTAACTCCACTTGCCCGGAAGTTTGAGGATGATAAGGTGTAGCTACCTTATGCTTTGCTCCATACTTGGCTAATAGGGTTTCAAAAGGTTTATTGTAAAAATGAGTACCTCCATCACTGATTATGGCCTTGGGCACCCCAAATCTTGAGAAGATGTTCTCCTTAAGAAATTTGAGAACCACCCTGTGATCATTATGTTTACAGGGGATTGCCTCCACCCATTTGGAAACATAGTCCACCCCACCAATATATAAGAGTTACCAAAAGACATTGGGAAAGGTCCCATGAAGTCAATACCCCAAACATCAAAAAGATCAACTATAAGGATGGGGTTCATGGGCATTTGGTTTCTTTTTGTAAGCTTCCCGAGTCTGTGGCATCTATCACAACTCCTACACATGATGTGGGAATCTTTGAAAAGCGATGGCCAAGTAAACCCTGATTGCAAGACCTTCATGGCTATTTTCTGAGAGGCAAAGTGGCCTCCACAGGCATTCTCATGGCAATGGCTGAGGATCCCTTGTTGCTCTTCTTCAGGGACACACTTCCTTATGATCTGATCTGCACAATACTTGAAAAGGAAGGGCTTTTCCCAATAATAAGCATAAATCTTTGCAAAGAAATGCTTCCTGTCCTGCGCTTTCCACTCACTTGGAACTTCACCAGTAACCAAATAGTTAGCAATATGAGCATACCAAGGAGCTTTCTCCAGCAACATTAGTGATTCCTCAGGAAAGTCATCATTAATAGGTAATACATGGGAATTGTGTGCTATAGCCAACCTTGAAAGGTGGTCAGCTACCACATTCTCCACCCCTTTCTTGTCTCTGATTTGGAGATCAAACTCTTGTAACAAAAGAATCCATCTAATCAACCTTGCTTTTGCATCTTGCTTTGTCAATAAATACTTCAAGGCTGAATGGTCAGTGAAAACAATGATGAAAGACCCTACCAAATAAGCACGAAACTTGTCCAAAGCAAACACCACAGCTAACAATTCTTTCTCTGTAGTTGTGTAGTTTCTTTGAGCCTCGTTCAATATTTTGCTTGCATAGTAGATCACATAGGGCTTCCCATCTTCTCTTTGGCCAAGTACAGCTCCTATAGCAAAGTCACTGGCATCACACATTACTTCAAAGGGTAATTGCCAGTTAGGAGCCCTTACTATTGGAGCGGTTGTAAAAAATTGCTTCAACTGATCAAAACTCTTTTGACATCTTTCATCCCAGAAAAACTTAGCATCCTTATCTAAAAGTTCACAAAGAGGCCTTGAAAGCTTAGAGAAGTCTTGTATAAATCTCCTGTAGAACCCTACATGGCCAAGAAATTACCTTACTTCTTTCACAGTGGTTGGGGATGGCAATTTGGCAATAAGTTCCACCTTTGCTTTATCAACTTCAATGCCTTTCTCGGAGATGATATGGCCAAGGACAATTCCTTGATGTACCATAAAATGACATTTCTCCCAGTTGAGCACCAAGTCTTTTTCAATGCATCTTTTAAGAACCGCTTTCAAATTTACTAAGCATTCTTCAAATGTACCTCCATAATTCGCTCCACCATATCATTGAAGATACTAAGCATACATCTTTGGAATGTTGCAGGTGCATTGCATAAACCAAAAGGCATTCTTCTGTAGGCGTATGTTCCAAATGGACATGTGAAAATGGTCTTCTCCTGATTTTCAACATCAATTTCAATTTGGAAATACCTTGAGTACCCGTCTAAGAAACAATAGAAAGGATGGCCAGAGACTCTCTCCAGCACCTGATCAATAAACGGGAGTGGAAAATGATATTTCCTTGTAACAACATTCAATTTCTTGTAGTCAATACACACCCTCCAGCCTGAAGTGAGGCGTGTAGCAATTTCTTCTCCTTTTTCATTCTGAACCACAGTAATACCTGACTTCTTTGGTACCACTTGAGTAGGACTCACCCAAGGGCTGTCAAATATGGGATAAATAATACCGCTTGGAGTAGCTTCAGTACCTCAGTTTGCACCACTTCTTGTAAATGAGGATTCAATCTCCTTTGAGGTTGACGAATTGGTTTAGCTTCTTCCTCCATATATATGTGATGTGTACAAACCAAAGGGCTGATTCCTTTCAAGTCAGCTATTTGCCATCCTATTGATTTCTTGCACCTTTTAAGAACTTCAAGAAGAGAAATCTCCTGATGACTGGTAAGAGATGAAGATATAACAACAGGACATTGGTCATTTTCTTCCAGGTATGTATATTTTAGCTCCATGGGCAGAGGTTTCAAATTGAGCTTCGGGAATTCTTCTGTTACATCATCTTGTTCCTCTTCTTTATGGAATAAAGGTAGGATCTCTTCTTTCCTCCTCCAACCCTGTAGAGTAGCAAGCACATCAACGGGTTCAGACAACCCTTCTTCAAGATCCTCAAGACTTTCATTCAACTTGTCTTGCATATTTTGATCACAATGCTCCTCCACTAGAGTGTCAATAATTCATACCTCTTCTGGACCTTCTTCTTCTTCCGGAATAATTAGCTTCTTTGACATATGAAAGATATTAAGCTCAAGTGTCATGTTGCCAAAAGTGAGTTGCATAAGTCCATTCCTACAATTTATGATTGTATTTGAAGTAGCAAGAAATGGCCTTCCAAGGATGATAGGAACATAATTAGCTTCCTTAACTAAAGGATCAGTATTAAGAACAACAAAATCTATTGGATAGTAGAAATTATCAAATTGAACTAAAACGTCCTCAATTATCCCCCTTGGAATTTTCACTGACCTATCAGCTAAAGATAAAGTTATTGATGTTGGCTTTAATTCACCAAGTCCCAATTGCTTATAAACAGAGTATGGTAACAAATTCACACTTACTCCCAAATCTAACAAAGCTTTTTCCACTACCTTTCCTCCAAGCATAACTGAAATGGTAGGACATCCTGGATCTTTGTACTTCAAAGGAGATTTGCATTGTATGATGACACTCACTTGCTCAGTCAAGAAGGCTTTCTTATTCACATTCAACCCTTTTTTGATAGTACATAGGTCTTTTAGGAACTTTGCATATGTTGGAACTTGCTTAATCATGTCCAGCAACGGAATGTTGACCTTCACTTGCCTCAATACTTTAAGGATTTCTGATGCATTTTTTATCCCCTTTTTCCTATGCAAAGCTTGAGGAAAAGGTGGAGATGTGCGTTTCTTCATCAATTCTTCCTTAATAAGCTGGTCCTCCGGATTTGCATTCACTGTTGAATCATGGTCCTCCTTTCTTTTCACTGATATCTTTCTTCTTTCCTTTCATTTCCTTCCTCTTCCTTGTCTCTTCTTCTTGCTTCTCTTCAACATATAGCTTGGGTGTTGGTGACTCAAATCTTTTTACCACTCCTTAGAGTGATCAAGGCTTTAACATCTCTCACCTGTGAAGATTCTCCCTCATGAGTTTCCACTTCATGGATACCCTTGGGGTTTTGGTGAGGTGTTGAGAAAGAAATCTACCCTTCTCTTGCACTGTGTTCAAATTAGTGAGTCTTGAGATTGAGTAATGGAGATTATCTATCTTTTGAGATAAGTCATTTTGCACTCCATCTATTTTTTTGTTCAATAAACTCTCTACACTGTCAATTCTTTGACTGAGTTGAGAGTTGATGGATTTTTGCTCTCCAACAAAATCTCCCCCAACCTTGCTGAGATTCACTATTGCTTGTTCAAGACTTGAAGCTTATTGGGATGGTTGAGCCGGTTGTTGGTACTGAGGTGCTCTCTGCTTCCATGAAAAATTTGGATGATTCCTCCAACTTGAGTTGTAAGTATTGCCATACGAAGCATTGCTATTGGGCTTGAATTGTCCAATGACATTTGCTTGTTCTTCATACATTTCTCTAGCAACTGGAATTGTAGGGCACTCCTCCACCAAGTGTTCATAAGATTGACATATAGAACATGGCTTTACTTGCACTGGTGTTTCAGCAACAGCTTGCACTTCATGCATCTTTTTCAGTTCTAGCTCCTCCACTCTTCTTATCATAGCTGCAAATTTTGCTTTCATATCAACATCTTCATTCAAGGTGTACATCCCATCCTTAGCATGAAGAGCATTTGGTTGAGACTTCATCTTTCCCACTTCTCCTCTATGTGGTTCATCCCATCCCCTTGAGACTTCAGCTACATAACTCAAGAAATCCATAGCTTCCTTAGGATTCTTACTCATGAAATCCCCTCCACACATTGTTTCGAGGAGTTGCTTCATTGAGGAAGACACCCCATCATAGAAATAACTCACCAACAGCCATGTATCAAAGCCATGGTAAGGACAAGCATTAATGGCTTCCATGTATTTTTCCCAACACTCATAGAATTTCTCATTCTCTTTAGCTAAGAAGTTTGAAATTTGACTTTTCAAGCCATTTGTTCTATGAGTAGGAAAGAACTTCTTGAGGAATTCAGCTAGTAAATCAGTCCAAGTACGGATACTCCTTGGCCTTAAAGAATTAAGCCAAATCTTGGCCTTATCCTTTAAAGTAAAAGGAAATAGTTTAAGCCTCATCAGGTCGATAAAAGCCCCTCCCTCTCGGAATGTATTACAAACATCTTCAAATTCCTTAATATGGGCATAGGGAGTCTCACTTTCCATTCCATGGAAAGTTGGTAGAAGTGGCACAATATGGGGTCTGATCACTAGCTGCTCTGTAGGGGGCACTATACATGATGGTGCACTCATACGAGGTGGATGCATACGGTCCCTCATTGATCTGAATTCATTGGGATTGTCCTGATGATCATGGTGACTATGCTGATCCTCAGGTGTAGTTTCCATGATGTTCAAGATTACTTCCAACTCCTTGTTATGAGGTGTTTCCAGTTTAACAAGTCTTCCTCCACTATCTCGTATCCACTTTGGCATATACAACTAGTATCAACTATAATTAAAAAAAAAAACAAAAACAGAGGAAAACAAAAAAAACAAAACTACCAAAAAGAGTTCGCTTAACTAAAACTAAATTTAAAAGCTATGCTAAAATATAAATGAGTAAAAGAAACAACTAAAAGAGTTAGTATAATGACAGAAAACTCACCAAACTTGTGATGAAAACCACAAGTACACTGAAATAATATCACTATGAAGTTGGCACCTTCCCTGGTAGCGGCGCCATTTGATTCGCTCCCAATTGGTGTCTCAACTGATTCATGTCCGGCTGGTGCTCTTTGATTGAGAGACTAATCAACAAAATTTATAACCTATATCACCATGCATTAGGATAGCCTTAGCTAGCATAGCATAGTGGCTCTACGGTCGTTCACTGGGAAGGGTTTTCAACTCACAACTGATACCAATTCAGAGTTAAATTGGTGTTTTTTCATTTCAAGGTTAGCTTAAGAAAACATAAAGATATTTGAGTGAAAAAGGTTTGGTTTTAAACTAACCAAAAATAAAGTAAGGGAAATTACTTATGAAGAAAAACATTCCTTAGAGGTTTGGGTTCACATGAGAGATTCCTCATGCAAAAACAGAGCTCCGGTCATTTGGTTCATTTCCTCGCATTAGAGAATTAACATATAGTCAATTCTCTAACCGGTGCTGTACAGATGCATCCCTTTAATGGATTTCAGCTCTAATTCCCTATCACTGATGCAACTTGCAATGGCTCGTGCCTCTCACCTAGCATTTACCATTCAAGATGATCTTTTAACTTTGGACTTCCCTTCTCAAGCTCGCAAGAGATAACTAATGGATGTCTTCTTGGAGTCCAAAAGCTTACCAAGTGTTGGCAATTCTAGAAAATCCTACCTTCAAGTCACTTCCCAAAAGCTCGCAAGAGATAAACAAGTGCATCTCAATGGATGGAGATCACTTGCCTTACCAAGTGTTGGCTCAAGTGACTTGAAGGTGTTTTAAGTTAACTAAAAACATAGAAATCATTAAAGGATCACACTTTGCCATGGATTCCAAAGAACTCTCCTCGATCTCTGATTGCTTTGGTGATAAAAAAGCTATCAAAACACCAAAACTTAACACAATTTGATTAGAATTGATTGCAAGGGTCCTTAATATGTTAATTGGGTTAAAAGGTGATAACTACTACTCAAAAGTGTTTAAAAGAGTTAATTACAAGCTATGAAATAGCACTTTTTGAGTAGTAATCAGGTATGATAAGGGACAAAAGTGATTTTATTGTATGAGATAATATATAACAACCATTATAGTTTATTTCCCTTTGAAAGGTGGTAGACCTTCAGCAAAATCCATGGAGATATTAAAACATCTTGTGAAGGAATAAGCAATGGTTTTAGCAAACCTTATTAATTGCATAGCATTAGGAAGGCGTTGGAGTTTATGGTTATTAATACCTTTCAAATTAATATATATATATATATATATATATATATATATATATATAATCATAGAAGAAAGTGAGCAATCTCTTCTAGTCATTGCAATGCATGGTTGCTATATCATATAATGAGGTTTGACTTAGTCATAGGAATGATCGAGCTCACAACTTTCATATTGACACATATTATGTTAGACATGGATCATTAATTAGATAACTTTACTAAATACTTTTCTAAAGTGTTAAACTTGCCTAGTCTCTTAATTTTGAAATGATTAATGGATTCAAGGTTCTTGCTTCTTTATTTCTTTAACATACAACACCTTATGCCACAAACTTATTTATTTCACTTAACATACCTTTCTAATAAAAAGTTGTTGATGCTCACCTATAAATCTGAGAGTAGCCTAAAGGACTAGCTATTGAAGAAGCATGAAATTGATGGCTTCATTAATCACTCATAGTAGGAATTTTTCTTCACATTTTTCTTTTTTAGGCTTAAACATTCCTTGCATAGTATCTTATAAGCTATGTGAAAACTCGTGTCATTATCATTGAAGTCACTTAACTCACTTAAAGGTTTTTTAAGGGATGTTATCTATTGATATTTGTCACAAAGGCAATGAAGTTAATGCACTCACAACATTCATTTGATTTATTTTCACTTGTTTAATTAGACTCGAATTCACTCCAAGTTGTTTGTATGACTTTTTTATCCTTTGAGGGACATTCAAATGCAAAATGACCCTCTTCACCACATTTAAAACATTCAATTTGAAGCTTTTTTTCCATGCCTTTCTCCATATTTTTCTCTTTTCCCATTGATCTTCTCTATTTTTTTAGCATTATTTAATTTTTTCTTGGATTTTCTTAATTTCATATACTTCTTGAATTTTTTTAGCAAACCTTGTAAATTTTCGCTTTGACATTTTGTCATCATCATCATTTTTTGAACTTAGAGACTATTCTTTAATAGCATTTAAAGTAACTAATTTCCCTTTCCTAGGTGGTTCAAGGTTCATCTTTAACAATTCCACATCCTTAAACTCCTCAATGGTGATCACATTTGCTCTAAATCTCTTTGAGAGAGAACTTAATTTTTTATTTTTATTTTTAACTTTAAAGTTAGGAATAGGTTCTCCAAGATTAAAACTAGAATTCATACTATCCATCAATTTTGTATGAAAATCTCCTAATGGTCTCAAACCTAAGGTCAACATTTGAAGTTTGGACACTTTAACAACATTATTTCCTTCATGAGTCACTTGGAGAATATCCCAAGTCCCCTTAGCCAAAGTGCATGTAGCAATCTTTCAAAATTCATCCATGCTAATGACATTGAAAATAAATACATGACCCTTGCATTGTTCTTATTATTAGCATCATTTTCACTTCTATACCATTTCAAATTAGGCTTGACAACATTTGTTAGTCTATCTTCTCTATCCAACACCTTAGATGGAGACCAAAAAAATTTAATGGTGTTTCAAACCTTTTTGCTTTGTATTTTGAAAAAATAATGCATTCTTACTTTCCAATGAGAATGATTTTTGCTAATTAAAAAAAAAAAAAATGGTCTCTCAATAGAAGTACCCTCTTGATGAGGTTTCATATTTGAGATTTAACTACTGAAAATGATTTTTGTAGTATAAACCCAATCTAGTACTAATTGTGGATAAATCTCAACTATGAATTACACCTATAGGGAAGTAGGGGTGTGGTGAAGAAGTGTTTTTTAACAATTTGAAAAGGTACCTTGATTCTACAAATTGTGCTTTATTGGTATATATAAAGAATGAGTTATTCAATATAAAGGTTCAACTCACACAACTTAGCTCGAATTATTGCTAAGATCCTAGCCATAAGTCTAACATATATCTTGAGTTAAATTCTGGGTTTAAGAGGTGAAAAGGATGCAAGTTGAAAAAGCTACTTTTAGCTATGGTAGTGAAGGGGCTAAATATACATAAACAGAGCTCCAAGGATTGTGAAGCTTGATGAGAGCTTTGGTAAATGAAAATGGTGTAATGCATAGTATGTGAGATGATAAATGAAGGTTATGGAGAAAGATGAAGGGCAAGAAAACATGAGAAAGAAGGTTGGAGGCCAAATGATGAAGTTCAACGTGGGAATTAGATTTTAAGATCTAGCAACTACACATACTTTCACTTTAAGGTAAATTTTAAAGCACTTCTAATGATCAATTCTGGGCAAGCTATCTATATTTTTTAAGCTTAAGAAGTTAGGAGTCCAAATCTTCAAATAGTGTGCAAATTAGGACTAAAACGATGAAGTTATGACTATTTGAAGATAATTGGGCATAACTGAAGGAGCATTTCAAATTTCAAATGGTGATTTTGAAATTCAACTTATGATTTTGAAAATTAGGTAGAAATAAAGGACCATTTTGAATTCAAAATGGTGATTTTGAAATTCAACTTATGATTTTAAAATGACCCAAATTTCAAAATCACTCACTAACAATAGAAGATCTTAACCTATGATTTCAAAATTCAATTTGAAATAGGCCCAAATTAGAAATCGCAAACTGCCAAAGGAAGGATCACAACTTACCATTTTGAAATCCATTTTGAAATCATGCTAAATCAAAATGGACCACTACCACTTTGATATTTCACCTCCTCTGCCTTGGAATTGCATCTTGGACACTACATTAGATCTAAGTGGCCCCACACAACTAGAAATCAAAATTTTATTATCTTTTTTTAATTATTTTTAGGTAATTTTGGGAAATAAGTATGTCACAAGTTAGTTTTTGCTTTTGCTATAAAAACCCTAATTTTAGGTTTGGGAAAGAGACATAGAGAATTCTTTGAAGATTCTTAGGAGAGAAGAAGACATTGAAGGATCTTAGTTGGTTTTTCTTTTCTTTAGATTAATAAAATTATGGTTTCTAGTTTCTTTAAATTCAAGAATGGTCTTTATCTTTCTTTAGTGATTTGTTATGTGAAAACACACACATGAAAAGCTAAAAATCCATTTTGGGATGTGAAACGTGAAAGCCTAAGATTAGTGCCAAAGGGAAATAATGGTGTATCAGACTTAATAATGGATTAAATGAAGTTTAAAACATTGGCATTGAAATCAAAATACCCTCTAATGTTAGTTGAGATTAGGGGATGGTACAATCCATTCCTTGATACTAGGTATTCTTAGTAGTTCTTGATCCCTAATTATTTAAGGTTTTTTCATTGTTAAAAGCTCAAAAATCGTAGACCTAAACCCAGATTTCATATCCATTCATCCATTAAGTGATTCAAAATGGAATAAAACATTAAAAGTAAAAATATAAACACAACTTTGAGGTATGGAAATCAGGTTGATCACGTTTGACAATACATTCTAAATACCTTATGCTCAAAGTTGGATTGCGAAAACCCCATCTTGAATCATTTGAGTTGGAAATCAATAATGCTCTTGAAATTTAATTAGATTTATTTTAGTGAATTCAAATTTATTCAAATCAATTTCATATATTCTCAATTTAAAGAATTAGATAAAAAAAAATCACTTAGTTTTGACAACTTCCATTGGCCAGTTCATTGAGGACAATACTCGAAGTACTATGAAAATCATAGTAACTCCATTTGTAGTTTTTTATTGGCCAAAGTTGCTTTATAATTGATGTTTAGTATTCAGAACAATAGAGCATAGCAATCATCCCCTAAGAATGATTCTTCCTCCTCACATTTTTTACTGTTAATATTTTTCTCCTTGAATTCTTTACTCCACTTGACTAGCCCCCTTCAACTTCAACTATCCACCTTCTTCTTCCGAAGCACACTTGGAGTTCACACCAAGCTCAATCTCAACCTCTTCTTGAACTTGCACAAATGAAAATGGATTTTAACTCAAACCTAAACCAAATGAAAACAAAGGAAATGGATGGTAGAAACCTAATGAACTAATCCATAATTTTTATTTTTTTTTAGAAAATCCAATAGGAAAACTTATTTGAAGATAAAAAAAAAAAAAAAAAGGAAAGGATTTTCTTGTCAACCAAATATACCCACCATGCATTGAAGAGAAAGCTCAAGGGAGTGAGATAATGATTACTAGTGTTCTTCACAACCTAAAAGGAAAATATGGATTTAAATAGGAAGGAGAACCCTTAATCCAATGGCTGAAAAGTGATCCAATAGTATATAAATCAATTTTACATAAATCTTTTAATGTTTTTTAATGCCTTCTATAATTAGATTTTAGTGTAGTTTGTATCATATGTAGCTATTGAATTAGGTTTTAAGGTAAGCCACAATTTGAATGTGTTTTCATTCTTAAAGTTCTTATTTTATTAGTACATCCTAGTGATAACTTTACATGTTTATTGACTTCCTTTGGTGATTTTCCAAGATTCATATGTCATTTCATTTAGAGAATGAATAAAGTTTTGGATTATCATCTATTTTGCTTTTACATATAGATAGTATCGAATAAATACCTCTTAGTAGAGGTTTGATGATTTGATTAGTAACTTACACCAATGGTTACTTTTTTTATAGAATATAATCTAGTGTAAGATAAATGCATGTTTGAATTTAAATCAATTGATAGATCTCTCTCTAATTATATGAATTCAAAAACACATTTTGAATTCAATTCAAACAACCTTACCCAAACATGGGTAATGAATATAGATCAAGTCCAAAATTGATTTAGAATTTATTCTCTCATTCACATTGGTTTCCATAAAATGAACTTTCTTCTCTAAATCTCATGTCTAGTCTTCTCCCCATATATATATATATATATATATATAAATGTGCAACATGATAAGAAGATGAAAAATATGAGTGCTTATGTTAAATCCCTATCTAACATAACACATAACTAAAAAAATATCTCATCTGAACCTAAAGCTTACTAAAAACACTAGATCGGACATTTTTAACCTCTATATATAATTGTTTACACTATGAGCTATAATAAAGATGTGTTAGTGACAATAATCCTTAGTCACTCATGCAATCCATTAAAACTTAACAACTTTTTAAATATGTCTCATTGGATTGTATCTATCATAACCATTGGATAACATGCTAAGTTAAAGACATCTAACCCATATTTCATGACATAGTTTTAAATTCAAGGGTATAACATCTATTTAATAGTTCATTAGGGTTCACATATTGTTGGAACAGGGACATATCCAACCACTCCCTTAAATAGTCATAAATAACACATATAGTATATATATGTGTATATATATATATTATGTCAGACCCATAGTTATCACATTCATAAGTTATATGAATCTTAGTCTAGTTGCCTCAAAAGAGATTAACTTGAGATTTTTAGCCTAATCACTTATCAAAATCATGTCTAAGATCTTGCTTTCAACTTCATTCATGGTTTATGAAATTGCTGAATAATTTCATATTTGATTGTTACAAGTGTTCATCTTAGCCTAACTAAGGCAATTAACATTCTAAATTTGATTGATTTTGCTAGGTTTTTGAGTGACAAGAATTATCATCTTGCTTCTTGTTTGAACATAACCATTTAAGGGGCCAATGTAAGCTTGATGAAAAAGAAAAAAAGAAATAGTTTATTCCATATATGGTATTAATTATCCAAGGAATTCATATTCATAATGCACACATGCAAACAATACTCATAGCTAAAAATGTTAGTAAAAAATGATATCCAAATATACATCAAAATTTATGAAGTTCTAAACTTCTAACATGAGTCTACAAAACATCTCTCATAATAGTTTTAGTAAGAGAATCGGCCATCATATTGCTAGTAGACATGTATCAAGACCATGAATTTACGTCACTAGTTGTGTCTACATCACAATATTCTATCAATATTAGGTGTCCACCTTGATATTATAGAACAAGATCTATCATGCCTAGGAGACAATGAAAAATCCTCTTGATGGCTTGTTCTTGAACAAGTCTTGGCTTACTCTGATAACGATTGATCAATCTGACTGTAAAACATATGTCAAGTTGAGTACCTAATATAACATACATAAGACTTTTGAGTGTTGCATAGGAAACTCTTGTCTTTTTTTTTTTTCACTTTACGTCACATAAGGCATTCTTCAAGGCTCAAAGTATAACATTTTTTTGTTAGAGCTTCCATGGGTTTGTAATCATGTGCCTCAAATCTTTTTAGAATCTTCTTAATGTATGTCTCTTAAGCATATTGAAAAGCCTTTGATCAATCCCTTATGATCTTAATTCTAAGCACAAAACTTGTTTCTTTATGTCCATACAAGGCAGAGGAAAACCACCAATTCATCATAAGAATGGGTGTTATTATCGAACAATAAAATGTCATCAACATATAAAGATTGTTGGGAATTGTCCCAAATTCCTAATTAGTAAAGAATTTTTTTTTTCTAAAGAATATTGTATAGAATATTTTGTAAGTTAATATATTATTGTTATATTAGATTTCCTTATAGAATAAGGAAAGTTGTTGGAAATATCTCTATAAATATTTTAGGTCATGAGAGAAAAAAGTTATGAGATGGAGATGGGCATGTAGAGACTATATGATGTGGATAGAGATGTAAGGAAGAACAAGAAGTACCCAGTGGAGCGATAGGGCTCATGGTAGGGTATGGATATGAAGAGGGGGAAACATGGGATGTTTTGAGAACCTAATAGTTGTATTTGGTTATGTCTTCTGTAATGTTTTGGTTTATCCTCTGTAATGGTCTTTATGTATATATAGTGAAATGATTCTCTCTCATCCATGGACGTAAGCATGGTTGGGTGAACCACGTTAAAATCTCGTGCACTGTTTGTGTTGATTATTTTATCTTTATGTTCATGAATTAACCTTGTTTACATGAAAGCTTCCCCTATCACAACAAACTAGTATGAGAGCTTCAAATTGAAGATTTTTGGAAGAGCAAAAGATTAAAAAGCACATAAGACAAAGACAAAAGGAATTTTAGTTGAAAGTGGAGTCGATTGCTCTCTCGTGGTGATATGATACAAAAAGCATGTGTCATGGAGAGATTGAAGATTGGCTTCATGGAATTTTGTCCAAGGCGGAGATTGTTGAGAATTGTCTCAAATTCCTAATTAGTAAAGATTCCTTTTTGTAAAGAATATTGTATAGAATATTTCCTAAGTTAATATATTATTGTAATATTAGATTTCCTTATAGAATAAGGAAAGCTGTTGGAAATATCCCTATAAATATTCTAGGTCATAAGGGGGAAAAGTTATGAAATGGAAATGGGCATGTAAAGACTATATGAGGTGGATAGAGATGTAAGGAAGAATGGGAGGCACCTAGTGGAGCGAGAGGGCTTCTAGTAGGGTATGGATACAAAGAGTGGGAAAAAATGGATTGTTTTGGGAACCCAATAGTTGAATCTTGTTCTATCTTTTATAATGTTCTCTATTGTATAGTGAAATGATTCTCTCTCATCCGTGGACGTAGGCATGGTTGGTCGAACCACGTTAAAACCTATGTATGATCATTTTATCTTTGTGTTTTTGAATTAACTTTGTTTGTATGATAGCTTCCGCTATCACAACAAATTGGTATCAAAGCTTGGGTTGAAGATTTCTAAAATAGAAAAATATTACAGAGCACACAAGACAAAGACAAAAGAAATTTTAGTTGAAGATTGAGTCGATTGTTATCTCATGGTGATATGATACAAAAAAACTTGTGCCATGGAAAGATTGAAGATGGACTTCATGGAATTTGGTCCAAGGTGGAGATCGTTGGAAATTATCCTAAATTCCTAATTAATAAAGAATATTGTACAGAATATTTCGTAAGTTAATATATTATTGTAATATTAGATTTCCTTATAGAATAAGGAAATTTGTTGGAAATATCTCTATAAATATTCTAGGCCATGAGGGGGGAAAGTCATGAGATGGAGATGTGCCTATAGAGACTATATGAGGTGGATAGAGAGGTGAGGAAGAATAAGAGGTACCCAGAGGAATGAGAGGGCTCATGGTAGGGTATGAATACAAGGAGTGGGAAACATGGGATGTTTCCCCAACCCAATGGTTGTATTTGGTTCTCTTCTCTATAATATTCTCTATTGTATAGTGGAATGATTCTCTCTCATTCGTGGACGTAGGCATAGTCAAGGTTTAAAACATCGGTAAACGCGGATATATCAGAAATATCGGTGGATATTTTTACATAAATTTCAATTGAACATAAATGACTCAAAATGAATGAAAATGCTTAGAAAACTTTTTAAAAAAATGATAAATTAAGGAATAATACACATATTAAAGTTGTTTACTTAGTGTAATTGACATAAGTACAATTAAAGATAATATTTAACAAATTTTTATAAAAACATTAGCTTAAATTCCTTTAAAATATTTATATACATTTATTTTAAAATTTTCAAAATGCTTTTATTAAAACATGTTTTATTACATTTTAAATGAAAAATTAAATCAATTTATATAAAATATTTTATTTGAGATTTAATTTCTAAAATTTTATTAAAAATATGTGGTAACAACTTTTTCTACTAACATTAATTTATTTAAATAATTAAAATTATTAATAATTTATCTTATCAAATTAATTTTAATTTATAAAATATTAGAACTTCCTTAATTTTTATATTGTAGCAATTTTTTTGGGTAAAATTATATTTTTAATATATTAAAATAAAAAATTAAAATTAAATAAAATTGAAATGATAAATATAAAAAAATTTAAGAGTGAAGTAATAATAATTTTAAAAAATAGGATTAATGAGATAAATATGGAAGTAGTAAAAAATAAAAGGATAATATAAAATAAAATGATAATATAAATTTAAAATGAAAGATAAATTAAAAATGGATGATTAAAAAATAAAAATAAAAAACACTGTAGAAAAAATGACATCACCCAAAAAATCCTTGATAAATCTTGAAAAAAAGCTATGATTTTTTTAAAAATTGCCAATTTTTTGAGGAAAAAATTCCTCCATGTGCATGTGCTCCTCATTTATGATTTTTCAACAAAATTTTGGGTTTTTTAGCGAAATATCGATAATATATTGCCGATATTTTCGATTTTTTGCCGAAAATCCCCTGATTGATAATCGATGGCCGATTTCATTTCGACCACCTCTGATATTCAAAATATTATCGATATTTTGGCGATATTTTTCGATTTTTTCATTACTGGGCATGGTTGGCCAAACCACGTTAAAACCTTGTGTACCATATGTGTGATCGTTTTATCTTTGTGTTTTTTAATTAACCTTGCTTGGATGAAAGCTTCCACTGTCACAACAAAGACAAAGTAAAGAAACATTTCACAAATCATTTAAAAGAAAAGGCAATACTCTTAATTAATCATAACAAGTTTCAAATTACAAATGCCTTCATTTTCAAAAAAAGAAAAATTGAATACATTGATATTTTTTTTTTTTCCTTTGTCATTATGAAATAGAATATCCATTTATTCTGTTAGAAATGAATCATCACATGATCAAACGTTATTGAGTACACTTTTGGCCTAAAAGCATGAAATAATAAGAAAATGGCAATGAATGTGAACAATTCTTCCAAGAACACTTGAGTCAAAGTTGTTATTGTCAAGGAATTGCTACATGCATCTCACTTGTCATCTAACGAAACATGGAGATCTCACACACAACCTCATTCAAACTCACACAATCGCATGCATTTGATAGTGATTTTAGAATTTGTAATACTTAAAAGATAAAAAATTTTAAGTATTAAAAAAATTAGAAACATTTCCTAAAATAATGGCTAAACCTACTCTAAATGTTTATAGTCTTGGTATATTGTTTGTATTATCAATAGAAGAGTGGTATTGTCACTCATTTTCCATGTGTCGTGTGGTGTCTTTGTGGTCCCATCATTGCTTAAACCTACTCTAAATGTTTATAGTCTTGGTCCATTGTTAATATTATCAGTAGAATAGTGGTATTGTCACTTGGTTTTCCATGCACCGTGGTGTCTTCGTGGTCCCATCATTGCTTATTTGTAGTCTTGCCAACTATTTAGTTTCCTTGCATGCTCAGCAGTTAATGACATTTAATGTCAGAGCAGTAGAATTTTCATGAAAGCATTCACACGAGTGAGTGGACTACATCGGTCAAGAACAAATACTGAGATAATAATTGAAGGTGGGGGAGGGGGGTTTAGACTTGGTCTTTTTATAACTTTCTCACCTATCTAGAAAAGGTTTTGTTTTTCTTCCCCAAATTTAATGATTTGATTTTTTTCTTTTCACCTTTGATCGGTAGCATATAAATTTTTCTTAATTTAATTATATTTACTTATGTCAATTCTTACTTATAATTAACTTTCAACTATGATTTTTAGTAAATATTTAATTGATAATAGAGTTGATAAATGATTAAAACATCATGGATATTTTTTCAACAATAAATTGCTTTTTATGTGTCAAAGAAATTTTTATGGTTTTATCTTACTTTTCTAAGAATTTAGGGGAATGAGCTTCCAATCATTAGGATAAAGGCTAATTTGGACTATGAATAAAAATAATTATCCAATTATAAAAATAATCTCTCTTTTTAATTTTTCTAAGAGATAATGCTCATATGAATTATAGAGAAAGATGATTTAACATTTGCATACTTAAGGCTCTGAGTCCTTCATCACGATGAGTTCAAATAACTATAGATGATATTTGTTTTGATGTTCTTGGTAGTAAGTTTGGTTATGTTCAAGGACTTGATCATAGTGCATTACAACTAAATAGAGGATTGGGCAATTACAAAATCAAGCTAAATACTAATATAGGCAATTGGATGAGCAAGCTCATAAATTGGAGGGGCACGCTTGACGGTTAGATGAGAATACTAATGAAAATCAATACACTGATACATCATTGAAATTTGAATTATCCAATCTTAACAAATTGATATTGCAATTTATAACATCAAAGATGTAATAAGATACACTACAATATGAGCTAAACATTGGCCAATAGTCTGTTTTGGTGTGATGCAACTAAAGCCATTTTGTTGGGCTTTCAACATTATATTTTGACTTGTTGACTATGTTTGGTTTCTGAAAAAAATAAGGAAAAATGCAATAGAAAGAAAACACAAAGAAATAGTGGAAGGAAATAAAAAAAAAAAAGGAAAATAAAAAATAGATTAAAACTCAATAAATTATTTTTATTGCTTCAAACTCGTGTTATATATTTTAACTTATCGATATAAAGATTAAATAATTTTAAAATATATAATTTGCTAACTAGTTTTAATTATATTTGATTTTTTTTTTTTTTAGAATTTTTCATGAAACAACCAAACATGAGAAAATAATTTGTCTTATCATTTTTTTTCTTTTCTTATTATTTTTCGGAAACCAAACATAATCTTAGAATTACTACTTTGATTCCCAATATAATCATTCCTTAATGGGTAGTGGCAATGTGAGTTTTTTTTTTTTTTTGTAATGTTTTGTTATAATATTTCTTTCCTCTTATTGAATCATTTTGTTTATCAATCTTGACATAGTGCATCCATTTTTCTTGGTTTAAAGATAACCCTTGTTGATATGTACTCTAAATGTTTTTTTCATTACTATGGGCATGTATATAAAATGTTTTCCAAGAACTACATGGAGAAGGTTAATGGTAATAATCTTTTTTTATTTTTTTTTATTTTAGGTTTCTTGTTTTTAGAATGAGATCGTTGACTTCACTAAAAATTTCATATTATGGTTAAAGGTGGTTTTCATGATAAAAAGGGACCTATTCCCATAACTCTTTTTTTTTAATAGAAAAAATTGACTTTTTTATAAAGTTGTTTTGTACCAAAACTATATGGTATCACAAAAAGAGAGTATAAATCTTAAGTTAAATTTATAAATAAATAAAAAATAATGTGTAATGAAATTTTTATAATCTAAATTCACATAAAATATTTTATAAAATCTATTTAATATTCTTATTTATTATTCATTTTTTATCATAATCTATTTTTCATTCCTTTGAATAAATTAAATTTAAATTTTTTATTTGTTTTTGTAAAATTTTTATTTTGATTACATAAGTATGCTATTCATCCACGTGTTCTAGAATAGTAATAGATTTTATTGAAAATGTGTCCCAGATACTAAGAATATGACGAGAGTATGAAAAATGTATCTAGGTATGAAAAATGTATCTTTAGAAGGTTCCCTATTTCTGTTTGCTAAAAATTCATAGGCCTTAAGGTATAATTCACTATCAGGTTTATGCCATCGGTCCATTAGTAAAATAAAATCTTCGCATGTTATAATTTTTTTTTTTTAAAAAAAAAATTTAGATAAAAAAGATTTTAGATAAGTATATTTAATTATTTTTTAAAAATAAATTTTATGTTTTAAAAATTAAATTTTTTATATAAATATATGTTACTATTTGATCGGTGGGTTAATCTGTTTAAAAAAAAATCAAATGAATTTTATAGGATTTCATGGCTTTCTTTCTTTCTTGGAGACAATAGATATATGGGCATGAGAACCTGTATGTTAAAGCCAGTTTGGTGGAATGGTTGATTCCTATCTTTAAAACAAAGGACGCAATGTTCCTTCAATAGTTGAAAAAGGGATTTGTTGGATTCCTCTAATTAATGAAAGATTCAAATTAAATTTTGATGGTTCAAGGATAAAGAATAAAAGTGCATTAGGATATATAGGTTATAAGAAACACTAATAGAACTATAAAAATGATTGCAAGTAGGCATATAAGCAACTCTTCAATAATTATTGTGGAATGTATGATTTTAAGAGATAGTGTATTAGCTAATAAGAATAATGGGTTTGAAGGTGACTCAAAAATAGTAATAGATTGTTATAATAAAAAAAGTAATATTTCTAATTCTTTTACATTATTAATGAAGGATATTTGGAAGTTATCTTAAATTTTAAATATTTACTATTGTCATCATATTTATAGGAAAGAAATAAAATAGAAGATTGTCTAGTAAAAAAATGTATTTATACTATAAAGTTGATCAGGTTGTGATCAAATTTTTCTAAAGATGTTACAAATTTTGGTTTTAAAGATTATTACGAGTCATCTTTCAATCGAATTTGTAGAGCTCTTCTCCTAAAAAACCCAATTTGGTCAAAGTCATATGTCATGCTAAAGCCAGTTTTTTTCGTAGGCATCTCATGAAGGTGGATGGGCGGTAGCTAGAATCAAAATTCTTTCTTACATTTAAAATAAAATGATAATTAAAAATATTGTAGGGTATTCTACTTTGTAGGCTCTTCTCCTAATAAAAAAAATTAAAAAATAAAAAAGTCAAAGTCTTGTATTATGCTAAAGCCATTTTTTTTCATAAGCATCTCATGAAAGTAGATGGACGGTAGCTCGAATCAAACTTCTTTTTTACATTTAAAATAAAATGAAAATTAAACATATTAAAGGGTATTCTACTTTGTAGGCACTTCTCCTAATAAAAAAAAAAAAGAAAAAAAAAAGTCAAAGCCTTGTATTATGCTAAAGCCAATTTTTTTTGGTAAGCATCTCACGAAATTGGATGGGCAATAGCTCGAATCAAACTTATTTCTTACATTTAAAATAAAATAATAATTAAAAATATTGAAGGGTATTCTACTTTGTAGGCTCTTCTCCTAATAAAATAAAAATAAAAAAGTCAAAGGCTTGTATCATTCTAAAGCCAATTTTTTTCGTAAGCATCTTGTGAAGGTGGATGGGCGGTAGCTCAAATTAAATCAAACTTCTATTTTACATTTAAAATAAAATGATAATTAAAAACATTGAAGGGTATTCTACTTTGTAGGCTCTTCTCCTAATAAAAATTAAAAAAAAAAACAAAAAGTCAAAGCCTTGGATTATTCTAAAGCAGGCTTTTTTTGTAGGCATCCCATGAAGGTGGATGGGTGGTAGCTAGAATCAAAATTCTTTCTTACATTTAAAATAAAATGATAATTAAAAATATTTTAGGGTATTCTACTTTGTAGGCTCTTCTCCTAATAAAAAAATAAAATAAATAAAAAAGTCAAAGCCCTGTATTATGCTAAAGCTAGTTTTTTTCATAAGCATCTCATGAAGGTGGGTGGGCGGTAGCTCGAATCAAACTTCTTTTCTACATTAAAAATAAAATGATAATTAAACACATTAAAGGGTATTCTACTTTGTAGGCACTTCTCCTAATAAAAAAATTAAAAGAAAAAAAAAGTCAAAGCCTTTATGTTAAAGCCAGTTTTTTTGGTAAGCATCTCATGAAATTGGATGGGCGGTAGCTCGAATCAAACTTATTTCTTACATTTAAAATAAAATGATAATTAAACATATTGAAGGGTATTCTAACTTTGTAGGCTCTTATCCTAATAAAATAAAAAAAGTCAAAGGCTTGTATCATTCTAAAGCCAATTTTTTTCGTAAGCATCTCGTGAGGGTGGATGGGCGGTAGCTCAATTAAAACAAACTTCTTTTAAATTTAAAAAAATGATAATTAAAAATATTGAAAGGTATTCTACTTTGTAGGCACTTTTAATAAAAAAATTTTTAAAAAAAAGTCAAACCCTTGTATTATGCTAAAGCCAGTTTTTTGGTAAGCATCTCATGAAATTGGATGGGTGGTAGCTCGAATCAAACCTATTTCTTACATTTAAAATAAAATGATAATTAAAAATATTGAAGGGTATTCTAACTTTGTAGGCTCTTATCCTAATAAAATAAAAAAAGTCAAAGGCTTGTATCATTCTAAAGCCAATTTTTTTCGTAAGCATCTCGTGAAGGTGGATGGGCGGTAGCTCAAATTAAAACAAACTTCTCTTTTAAATTTAAAATAAAATGATAATTAAAAATATTGAAAGGTATTCTACTTTGTAGGCTCTTCTCCTAATAAAAATAAAAAATAAAAAATAAAAACAAAGAGTCAAAGCCTTGTATTATTCTAAAGCCAGATTTTTTTCATAAGCATCTCATGAAGGTGGATGGGCAGTAGCTTGAATCAAACTTCTTTCTTACATTTAAAATAAAATGATAATTAAAAATATTGAAGGGTACTCTACTTTGTAGGCTCTTCTCCTAATAAAATAAAAAGAGTCAAAGCCTTGTATTATTATAAAGCTAGTTTTTTTTGTAAGCATCTCATGAAGGTGGATGGGTGGTAGCTCAAATTAAATCAAACTAATTTTTTACATTTAAAATAAAATGATAATTAAAAATATTGAAAAGTATTTTACTTTGTAAGCTCTTCTCCTAATTAAAAAAAAAAAAAAAAAAGGTCAAAGCCTTATATTATGCTAAAGCTTGTTTTTTTCGTAAGCATCTCATGAAGGTGGATGGACAGTAGTTCAAATCAAACTTCTTTCTTACATTTAAAATAAAATGATAATTAAAAATATTGAAAGGTATTCTACTTTGTAGGTTCTTCTCCTAATTATAAATAAATAAATAAAAAGTCAAAGATCCTTGCATTATGCTAAAGCCAATTTTTTTCCGTAGGCATCTCATGAAGGTGGATGGGCGGTAGCTGGAATCAAACTTCTTTCTTACATTTAAAATAAGATAATAATTAAAAATATTGAAATCCATTTTTATATTTGATACATGATACATCCACTGGAGACCTTCACAAGAATTTTAGCACACAGCATCCCCACCTTCCAAGGCAGACTTCATCCCTGTCTTTTCTACCCACCAGCGTTTTCCTACAATTTCTTGCCGCTTTTATGAAGAAATTGCCTGCAATTTAAGCTAAGTTGAGTGACGTCTCATAGTAAAGAGTGGATGGCTTTTGCAAACCCTCGAAGTCAAAGAGCGTCTTTTTCTTCTATTTCTACTCCTGATTGGAATTACGATGTTTTCTTGAGCTTTATGGGTGAAGATGATTGCCCTTCCTGTGCGGGATGGAGGTCAGAAAAGATGAATAAGAGAACGGTTTCCATAGAAGACCTCTTTATTTATGGTATTCTAATGGAGCTTGAACAAATGACAAAGGATTGCCCAAGTATAATATCCCTTGTTGTTGAAGGATTGAAAAACATGTAGCTCATGTCAGCTAAAAAGATTACATGTTTTCATACTATTGATCCTCTATGAAAACACCTGAATATGTGATCCAAGTATTCCAACCTTATTCCTTCACTGCATTCTATTTCCCAATAATTCTGGTTTTCTAAATAAAGCTGAAAGCATATATATAATCCAGTGTACTTCATGTTTGCTGGTGTTTGTAACTGTTGACTCACCACTTGTGTCATGCTTTACCACTTACAGGCCTGAGGCTCATGTTATTGAGGAGATTACTTCCACTGTTTGGAAGAGTTTAAATCAGGAATTCTTACATGTTGAGAAGAACCTTGTTGGGATGGATCGACGAAGGGCATCTTCTACTTGTACTTCTATTGGTTCATGGGATTATGCAGTTTTCTTGAGCTTTAAGGGTGAAGATACCAGATACAATTTCACAGATCATCTCTATGCAGTTTTGTATCAGAAACGGATTCGTACCTTTAGATTGGATGAGATCAGGGATTCGTACCTTTAAAATGTATAATTTGCTAATTATATCAGAGATCATTAAAGGACTATATTTAGAAGCCCTTTTTCTACGATGCTCTAACGGGGTGCTTGAAAAAATGGTTAAAGATCATCTAAGAATAATATCTCTGATTGTCTAAGGATTGTCAATCATGTAGTTCATGCTAGCTAAATAGTTTTCATGCTTTCAACTTATTGATCTTTGTTGTAATGTGTACTCAACATAATGAAAACACTTAAGTATGTGATATAATGTATTCATTATTTTACCCCTAATGCATTCTATTTGCCCACAAGTCGAGGTTTATAAATGAAACTAAGCATAATCAATTTTAGTTCATGTTTTCTAATATTTGTTACTCTTTGGCTCATCCATGTATATGCGTTGTTGGTGGCAGGTCTGAAGTGGATTATATTAAGGATATTACTCATGTTATTTGGAAGAGATTCAGTCATAAACTCTTACATGTTGACAAGAACCTCATTGGGATGGATTATCATTTGGAAGAAATGGAAGAAATTTTTCCACAGATGATGGACTCAATATCAAATGATGTTCGCATGGTTGGGATCTATGGACTTGGAGGAATTGGTAAGACAACCATTGCCAAAGTTTTATATAATCGAATTGTTGCTCAATTCATGATTACTACCTTTATTGCCAAGAGGGAAGAACTTTATAAGCACTGTTGATGAAGGGATCCATATGATAAAAGATAGGCTCTGCTTTAAAAAGGTTCTTCTTGTGCTTGATGATGTTGATGATTTGAACCAATTGGAAGCCTTAGCTGGTGATCATAATTGGTTTGGTCTAGGAAGTAGAATTATTGTAACAACTAGAGATAAGCATTTGTTGGAGGTGCATGAAGTGGATGCATTATATGAGGCTAAGAAATTAGATTACAAGGAAGCTGTTGAACTCTTTTGTTGGAATGTGTTTAAATAGAACCACCCCAAGGAAGATTATGAAACACTTTCAAATTCTGTGGTACATTATGTTAATGCTTTGCCATTAGGTCTTAAAGCTTTGGGTTGTTTCCTATATGGCAAGACAGTACGTTAATAGGAAAGTGAATTGCATAAACTAGAACGGGAACCTAACCAAGAAATTCAACGTGTGCTTAAGAGAAGTTATGATGAATTAGATTGCACACAACAACAGATATTCCTAGATGTTGCTTGCTTCTTTAATGGAGAGGATAAAGATTCTCTTACTAGAATCCAAAAGGCTTGTAACTTCTATGCAGAGAGTGGAATACGAGTCCTTGGTGATAAGTGTCTCATAAGTATTGTAGACAACACGATATGGATGCATGATTTGTTACAACAAATGAGGCAAGACATTGTTGGACAAGAATTTCCTAAAGAACCTGGAAAATGGAGCAGATTGTGCTATCCTGAGGTTGTAAGTCGTGTATTAACAAGAAAAATGGTAAGAGCAAACTGCAAATGAGCCTACTTTTAAACTTGAATGATATTTAGAATATATAAGCTTCAATAATATCATTTTTGTTTAGGTTACAAATATTACTTGTATGTATTTTGCTCCACTTGTCCTCTGCTCTTGCTTGTCAGGGAACAGAGGCAATTAAAGGCATACTCTTGAACTTGTCTATACCAAAGCCGATACACATTACTACTGAATCCTTTGCAATGATGAAGAATCTTAGGTTGCTCAAAATCTATTCAGATCGTGAATTTGCTTCGATGGGGGAGCACGGTAAAGTAAAGTTGTCTAAAGACTTTGAATTCCCTTCTTATGAGCTAAGATATCTCTATTGGCAAGGATATCCTTTGGAATCTTGTAGAACTTGACATGTGTTGTAGCAGCTTAAAACAACTTTGGGAAAGTGACATGGTATGATTATTGATTATTTATTCGTGTCACTTCTTTAGTTAATCTCTAAAGTCCATGAAAGCTTATATATTGAAGCCATTATTATTATTTTCTGTTACAGCTTCTTGAAAAGTTAAATACCATCCGATTGAGTTCCTGTCAACGCCTCATTGAAATTCCAGACATCTCAGTTAGTGCGCCCAATCTGGAGAAACTAACTCTTGATGGTTGTTCAAGTTTGGTTAAGGTTCACCCATCTATTGGAAAGCTGAGCAAGCTTATTTTGTTGAATTTGAAAAACTGCAAAAAGCTTAGCAGTTTTCCAAGCATCATCGACATGGAAGTGCTTGAAATTCTTAATTTGTCTGGCTGCTCAGAGCTCAAGAAGTTTCCAGATATTCAAGGTAACATGGAACATTTATTGGAGCTTTATTTGGCTTCAACTGCTATTGAGGAACTTCCTTAATTGAGCATCTCACTGGACTTGTTTTATTGGATCTGAAAAGGTGCAAAAATCTTAAGAGTCTTCCCACAAGTATCTGTAAGTTGGAATCCCTTGAATATCTCTTTCTCTCTGGTTGTTCAAAACTAGAGAATTTTCCAGAAATGATGGAGGAAATGGAAAATTTGAAAGAGCTTCTTTTAGATGGACCATCAATAGAAGGGCTACCCTCTTCTATTGACCGTCTAAAAGGACTTGTTTTATTGAATCTGAGGAATTGCAAGAATCTTGTGAGTCTTCCAAAAGGCATGTGTACATTGACATCTCTTGAAACACTCATTGTCTCTGGTTGTTCACAATTAAACAATTTGCCAAAGAACCTTGGGAGCCTGCAACATCTAGCACAGCTCCATGCAGATGGAACTGCTATAACACAACCACCTGATTCAATTGTTCTTTTGAGAAACCTCAAAGTATAGATCTATCCTGGATGTAAAAGATTAGCACCTACATCATTGGGTTCGCTCTTTTCATTCTGGTTGTTGCATAGAAACAGTTCAAATGGGATTGGTTTGCGCTTGCCTTCTGGTTTTTCTTGTTTTAGGTCCTTCACAAATTTAGACCTAAGTGACTGCAAACTAATAGAAGGAGCAATCCCCAATAGTATTTGCTCCTTAATCTCATTGAAGAAGTTTGATCTAAGCAGAAACGATTTTCTAAGCATACCTGCTGGCATCAGTGAACTTACAAGCCTAAAGACCTCCGATTGGGGCAGTACCAGAGTCTCACAGAAATTCCAAAGCTTCGACCAAGTGTCCGAGACATACATCCACACAATTGCACAGCACTTTTACCAGGCTCGTCAAGTGTAAGCACATTGGAAGGGCTACAGGTCCTATTCTATAATTGCTCCAAATCAGTTGAGGACCAATCCTGTGGTGATAAGAGGAATGAATTACAAAGATTTCCACATAATTATGTGTCTTCCACTGCTTCTGTTTCCTCGGTAACTACTTCACCTGTTTTGATGCAAAAATTGTTTGAAAATATTGCATTTAGTATTGTTTTTCCTGGAAGTGGAATTCCTGAGTGGATCTGGCATCAGAATGTGGGATCTTCTATTAAAATTGAGCTACCTACAGAATAGTATAATGATGACTTCTTGGGATTTGCTCTCTGCTCTGTTCTTGAACATCTTCCTGAAATTATATGCCATTTGAATTCTGATGTTTTTTATTATGGAGACTTGAAAGACTTCATTTTTTATTTCCATTGGAAAGGCAACCTGTCACGTTCTAAGTTAATGGTACGATCCCGTCCCCTCCCTCGCCCCCTACCTCGCCCTCGAGCTATGTTGCTAAGGCAAAATATGAGCAGAATTGAAAGAATTTGGAAATCAGAAATCAAAGACGAGTTTTTGGAAGTTTTTCATCTGATGGTTTTATTGCTCAAGAATAAGGAAATTTATACTTTATCAGACTCAACAACTTAGAGATTAAACAGCAACAATTACTAAAAAATAGCTCACGTTACCCACTCTCTAGCCCACTACTGCTAGTTATTTGAACTAACTCAATAAACCAAAATATCTTAAATAAATAAATTAAAATTGTTGCACATGACATTTCCTCCCCCTTGGAATCGTCCTTGTCCTCAAGGACACATAAAGTCTGGAAATTTGTTTCGAAGTTGGTTCTCATCCTCCCAAGTAGCATCTGTTGTTGGGAGCCCCTGCCACTGAATAAGTAGTTCACGTTTACGCCCGTTGTTGCAAGAACTTAGAACTGCTATAGGCTGAGGTTGCAAGTGACATGATGTTTCTGATACTAATGGAAGAGGAGAATCAATTTTATCAGTTGTACCAAGCTGTTTTTTAAGGATCGACACATGGAAAACTGGATGAATCTTACTTCCTGGCGGGAGATCAAGTCGATAAGCCATTGAACCAATTTGTTCTAGCACACAGTATGGCCCATAAAATCGAGGGGAGAATTTATGTGATCGTCTCAAAGCCAATGAAGTTTGCCGATAAGGTTGTAGCCGCAGATATACCCAATCACCAACAACGAATTCTCTCTCAACTCGCCCTTGGTCATAAGCAGTCTTCATTCTAGCTTGTGCTTGTTGGAGCTGACATCTTAGGTCTTTTACAACTTTATCTCTTGCTTGGAGCATGTTATCTACAGCTTCAACTTTTGATGTACCAGGAACATAGAAAAGCAAGTTGGGGGGATCTCTTCCATACACCACTTCAAAGGGAGTTTTGCGAGTAGAAGCATGTAAACTGGTGTTGTAATAGAATTCAGCCCAAGGAACCCATTGAACCCACTCCTTTGGTCTTAAACTAGTAAAGCAACGCAGGTACATCTCAAGAGTCCGATTCACTACTTCAGTTTGGCCATCTGTTTGGGGGTGGTAAGATGAGCTGAAATTGAAACTAGTGCCCTGCAATTTGAAAAGCTCTTTCCAAAAGGCACTTATAAAAGTGGAGTCCCGATCACATACTATTGAACTTGGCATGCCATGGACTTTAAACACATTTTCAAAGAATGTTTGAGCCACCTTTGGTGCAGTGTAAGGGTGAGACATTGGAATAAAATGTGCATATTTGGACAGCCGATCCACCACCACAAGGAGTACTGTCTTCCCCTTAGAAGGGGGTAGACCATCAATAAAATCCATAGAGATGTCTGTCCATACCTGTGTAGAAACATGCAATGGTTGGAGAAGACTTGCTGGCTTTTGGTGATCTATCTTATGGCGTTGACAAACATCACATTGCTTGATGTAATCGAGTACAACCTTCCTCATTTGCCTCCAATAGAATACCTCATTCACTCGATGAAGAGTTTTGTAAAGACCCTCATGCCCAATGCCATGAATTTCTTGGAGAATGATTGGGATGAGTTCTGAGTTTGATGGAAGATAGATACGCTTCTTAAAGAATATTACGCCATTTCGATTTTCCCATGGTCCAATAGCCTCTCCTTGCTCATGCAACTGATGAATTCATTGCAGCTCCGGGTGTGATTGATTCTCAACCTTGATGGATTCCAACCATTGGGGTAAGGGACTAGAGACCGCATTGAATTCTCCTTTGTGTGTCCTTTCTTGATAAAGCATCCTCTGCTATATTGTTCTTACCCTTCTTGAATTCAATGGAGAAGTCATAACCCATTAATTTGAGCAGCCACTTTTGTTGCGATTCTGTCATTATTCGTTGCCCCCAAAGAAATTTGAGGTTGCGTTGGTCAGTTCGGACCACAAAATGACGCCCAAGCAAGTAAGGTTGCCATTTTTTTACCGCAAGAACAAGTGCCATAAGTTCCTTTTCATAAGTGGACAACAAAAGGCGTTTTCCCTTCAAGGCAGTGCTGAAATAAGCAATAGGTCTTTGTTCTTGCATTAGGACAGCTCCTAATCCATTCCCCAATGCATCACATTCCACCACAAATAAGAGCTGGAAATTTGGCAAGGCTAAAACTGGAGTCTGCATCATGGTTTGTTTCAATAATTCAAATGCTTCTTCTGCCTTTTGAGACCAAGAAAAAGCATTTTTTCGCAACATAAGTCTAAGGAGCTGTAATTTTGCCATAACCTACAATAAACTTCTGATAATAATCTGTTAGTCCTAAAAAACCCCTCAAAGCTTTGATAGTTCCTGGTTTTGGCCATTCCATCATTGCCTTTATTTTTTCTGGATCCACCTTCACACCATTTTGACAAATGATATGCCCCAAATATTTTATTTGCGTCTGCCCGAACTGACATTTTTCTTTCTTGACTGCAATTTGATGAGCTCGCAAAATGGAAAATGCAATTCTAACATGTTTCAGATGTTCAACCCATGTGCTACTATAAATTAGAATGTCATCAAAGAATACCAAAATGAATTTTCTTAGATGAGCCTTGAAAATCTCATTCATGAGTGATTGAAATGTAGATGGCGTGTTAGAGAGGCCGAAAGGCATTACCAGAAATTCGAAGTGCCCATGGTGAGTTCGGAAGGCTATTTTATGTACATCAAGAGGATCCATTCGTATTTGAAAATACCCAGATCTGAGATCCAATTTGGTGAAGAATTTGGCACCATGTAGCTCATCCAACAATTCATCTATAACTGGAATTGGAAACTTATCTTTGATTGTCACCCAGTTTAACGCTCGATAGTCCACACAAAACCTCCAACTCCCATCATGTTTTCGCACCAAAAGTACCGAGGAGGAAAATGGGCTTTGGCTAGGCTGAATTATACCCTGTGATAACATCTCCTCCACCAAGCGCTCAATCTCTTGTTTCTGGAAGTGTGGGTATCGATAAGGACGTACACAAATTGGACCTGCTCCTAGCTGGAGGGGAATCCTGTGGTCATGAGAGCGTGGAGGTGGTAATCCCGTAGGTGCTCCAAACAATTCGCTAAACTCAATGAGCAAAGGCGCCATTGCATCCGATAGTAACTCCCCATGATTTGTATGCTCATGCTGGATTGCACAAAACTGTAAGATAATTCCCTTACCATCACTTTGCCTCAACGTTCTAGAAACAGTATCACTTTCAAGAGCCCGAAGTTCTGAGGAGGTTGAACCTTGTAGCAACACCTTTCGCCCAGCTATAGTGAATTGCATTTGCATCCTTCCAAAATCCCATAAAATTGGACCAAGAGTACCCAGCCACTGTACTCCTAGAACAACATCACAACCTTCTAAATGAAGTAAGAAAAAATCTACCTCAATTGGGATGCCTTGCAAGGTCAATTTTACCCCATTACAACGCCCAGGACTTGACAACCTCTCCCTATTGGCAACCACCACACTAAACAAGCAGCTCCTTTCCGACTTAAGTCCGATGATTTTGGCAAATTTGTGATGCAAAAAATTATGAGTGGAACCAGAATCAATTAAAATAGTCAGTGGAGTCTTACCAATCTGTGAGTGGATCCGCATAGTTTGTGGAGATTGAACCCCAGCCAAGGCATGTAAAGAGATAGCCGGTGTCTCTTCATACACTTCTTCTATGGCTTCTTCATTCTCTTCTTCTAGTTCAATGAAGAACAATTTCTTGCATTTATGACCCATTGTATACTTTTCATCACAGTTGTAACACAACCCTTGCTATCGCCACCTTTAGAGTTCGGTTGGAGATAATTTACAGATTGGTAAAATTCTCTCTGGATTGGTGCCTTTTGCACCACTAGGGGTTGAGGTGTTCCATTGGTTGTTGGAGTTGCGAACTGAAGAGGAGAATGTTGGGTAGGTTGGGCGTCTCACTTCCTAGGCTTTGAGTTCATAGGTACGTGCTAACCCAATTGCAGCAAACAGATTTTGAGGGTTTTGGACTCTTACATCCGCCCTTAGCCCATCCTTCAATCCACTAATAAAACACTCAGCTTCTTGTTTATCTGTCAAAGTGTCGGCCCGTGCTAGAAGCCTTTCAAACCTAGTTTAATAGTCGAAAACGGTTCCCATCTGCTTAAGCTTGCATAAGTCTCCAAAGAATCTCCATATTCAGTTACAGCAAACCTCTCTAGCAATCCCGCCTTCATTCCATCCCAAGTAACCAAGTGACCTTGATTTTTGCGTTGCTGGTACCACAATTGAGATTCCAAGTGATAGGCTGCTAATTTGGCTTCATCTTCCAATGATGTCCCTTGAAATTCAAAGAAGTGTTCTGCGCGGCAAATCCATAGAGTTGGATCTTTCGAGCCATCATAGCGAGGAAAATCAAGCTTTGCAAGCTTAGGAACCACTAGTCCACCTGCGTACCCAGCACCACCCTGTCCATGTGGTCCTCGATTCTTATTGACGGACCCTTCTTCCGGCAAGTCTAATCGGGAGTTCATTGCCCCCACTAATTCTTCCATCTGCTTAAGGATCCTTTCTTGACCTGAACTCAGGTTCTCAACCTGATTTTCAAGCCTTTGGAGTCGTTGATCGCCAGCCATAACCGGCTCTGATACCACTCTGTCACGTTCTAAGTTAATGGCACGATCCCATCCCCTCCCTCGCCCCCTACCTCGCCCTCGAGCTATGTTGCTAAGGCAAAATATGAGCAGAATTGAAAGAATTTGGAAAGCAGAAATCAAAGACAAGTTTCTGGAAGTTTTTCATCTGATGGTTTTATTGCTCAAGAATAAGGAAATTTATACTTTAACAGACTCAATAACTTAGAGATTCAACAGCAACAATTACTAAAATATAGCTCACGTTACCCACTCTCTAGCCCACTATTGCTAGTTATTTGAACTAACTCAATAAACCAAAATATCTTAAATAAATAAATTAAAATTGCTGCACATGACAACCATGTTGGGTCAGAACACGTCTGGCTGGGTTATCAACCATGTTCCCAGTTGAGGTTGTTTCAATTCAATGACCCCAATGACTGGAATCACATTGAGATTTCTTTTGAAGCAGCCCACAGATTCAAGTCAAGTGCATCCAATGTGGTGAAAAAGTGTGGGGTATGTCTTATTTATAGAGAAGTTCTTGAAGGAATCCATCCAGGAAAAAACAACTTAAAAGTAGGGGTTGTAATGTAGTCGAGAGAAGCAGTGACAGAGCAGGATTCAATCGAAGTGGAATGGACTCTAGTTATAGTGGCAGCAATGACAGACCCACCAACCATCCCACGCTCAAGCTCAAGCGTCCTCAAGAATGACTACCATTGTCCATACTCTTTATTCATAAAATTCTCTTTTTTGTTGATTTGGTCATGCATGCTCAAAATTAGTGATGGTATTTTTTGTCGATGATTCTTGGGAACTCCTCCTATTATGCCTGTATATTATATTTCTGTCGAATTTTAGGTGAGTCTTCATCTTTTCTCTTATTGAGTTATATTGATTGAAGCAACTGAACTTCTTTAAGGAGTCCTTCTTTCTTGTTTCTTCAATATTTTAGGTAGACATTTTTGTTTGAATACGACCTTTGATTTTGCTGAAATTTGTTACTAAGCCTTCCTGATTAGGTGTCTTTTTTAGCACTTGGTGGTGAATATAGGAAGTTTGATTATGAAAATCAAGCATAGTTGGTGTTGGGTGATGAATGCAAGTTGCCTGATGAAACACCCAGCATACTTCCTTTCTGAGTATGAATGATTCTATGCATTATAACCTTCAAGTTTTATTAGTAATAGTTTTTGTGTTGAATAGGAAAGAATGGCTTGAATTTCAAAGTTACTTGTAGGATAATTCCTTGATTACTGTTTTTTGCCTTTTGCTTTTGGTTTCAATGAATTTGACGGTGTTTTGTACTAGGACAAACACTTATGATGTTGAGTACTAGGACAAAAACTGCATTTTTGCAAACATTTATGATGTTTTGAGTCATAAAATCTGGTTCTTCTATATTTTGTTTGACATGAGTTTGATAATCATTGCAAATTGTAACTTTCAAAACTTTCTTTGGGTGGAAATGATAGGAATCTTGAATTACACTATGTGACAAGCTGTTCTCTCCATTGCAGAGGCCAGAATCAGAATTCCCATGAAGGGATACAATTTTCTTGCTTTCTGCAGAGCAAATCCTTTGAACTGAAACTTCTTACTTGGATGTTGATGTCACATGTTAGGACCTCAAGACTGAAAATTAGGAGAAGAAAGACTTGATCACGTTGAGGGGATCAACCTCTACCAATCAGAAAATAATTCAAATCCTGGTACCCAATGCTGTAATTATTATTTGTGAGATTGTTTAAGCTAAGGGAAAAAATACTAATTCATATATTTCAATGTTGCATTGATTTCCCTAGTTGAATTTTGCCTTCTAGAGAATTTCATAAGCAATCTACTTGCTGATGGTTTCCTTTAGTGAAAGCCCATGCTGCCAATTTCTAGCTAATCAAATCATATTTTCTCAAATATGTTCTAGCATTCCCATTTACTCAAGTTCAATCTTGTCTTGAAGGTTGAGTGTAAATGAATTCAGCATACCTTTCTTTCAAAGTTGATGAAGTTCCTAGCTTGACTTCCCACTATCAGCAATGTCAGGAAGATGGTTTTGAGGAATGGAATACTCACCAAGTTTCATTTTTATGAAAGAAACATGGAAGATCAAGTGTAATTTAGGAGACATTTGAGAGGTTGAATTGATATATGCCATGACTAATGTGTTCAACAGCTTCTTAAGGGTCATAAAACCAAGGTGAGTTTTTTAAAAGGCACTCACTAATGGTCATGACCAAGGATTAAAATATTAAAAATTATAAAAATATCAGCAGTTGAATTTTATGAAATTTGAACAAAAAATATCAGTGGAATAAAATTTTTTTTATCAAAACTTCTAGAAATATTGAGTATTTATCAAAACTTATAGAAATATTGAGAAACATTACAAGAAATGATAAAATAAGAAATAATGCACTTATTGAAGTTATTTGTTTGAAGGAAACAATTTATGTTTGATAACATTTGTGATATTTGATAATATTTACAGAACTTGAAAACATATTTATTATTAAAATGATGATTTATCTAGTTTGGATGTATTCACATATATAAAAACATTAATATATGGATAATTGTTTTGTATTTATAAATTTCTTTATATTTAAGTACTATACAATATATATATATATATATATATATATATATATATATATATATATAAACTTATTAAAAAATTATCATGACTGTTTTATATTTTTGTTATTAAAAAATTATCATGACTGTTTTATATTTTTGAGAATTAGTTAAATCAAATTTGAAATCAAAATTTAAAATCTTATACCATGAAATTACCAAGGAGATTGAATAGGTAATCCTTGGACATTAGCCTAAAAATTAAAAATTTTTGGTTTTCTTTTTTATATGAATTTTTTTAATTAGATTGATAATTATTAATTAACTTCAAGAATTCTAATCATGCATGAAAACATAGGATATTCGTAAAAAAACTACCCACAAGGTCTCTCATATACTTTTTCCAATGTCAAAAACCTCAAGTCTAGAGACTATAGAACTATAATCCAGTTGATCTTAAGAATTATATATACAGATTTATCTAATAATGACTATGTACTCCTTGAGATTTACACTATAGTCCTTACGCTTTAACCTCACATCCATGACATAAAACTTTTGTGCTCCTTAATGGATTCCTCAATACTTTGAGGGGATATGATAATCTACAACAAACCCATGAATAATGGTGAGTCAGTTATAAATTTTTTAAAAATAGAATTTGCAAAATGATGAAAATAGGAGAAAAAGTTACTAGCGGAAGAGCCTGATGAAATTAATGTTAGGGCTAATTATTCTGGCCCCAAATTTAAATTAAAATTCTAGTTTAAATTCAATTGTATATTCTCAATTTCGTTGCATTTTCTGATTCTCTGAACTAAATTTTATATTCCAAAAATAATAGTAAACTCTAAGTTATCCAAGAAAAATGAAAAATAAAAAATAAATTGCATCAAGAAATAATATAATATAAAAAGCATAACCTTTATTACGTGGAGGGGAATAACTGGTCCTTCAATGGCATCAGTCCTTTCTTTCCTCCACAAAATTTAAAAATCATACTTGTTAGTATTATTAGCTCCACCATTTACTCCTTAGCATTATTAGCTCCACCATTTACTCTTAGCTTCACCATTTGCTCCTTAATTGTAGACTAATTCCTTGATTTTCTTCCATTTGATGTGACCTTCTTTCCTTAGTTCTACTATAAATAGGCTAAGATGTAAACTTGTTATATTATGAAATATAGAAAGATCATTCTTTCAAAGTTTTTTCTCAATATTTTTGTATCAATACTCATTGATAAATATTAATTCTTGATGGAAACATCTTGAAAATGCAATAAATTCGTATGAAATCATCCCTAATCTCAAATCAGCATAATTAACTCTAGTCAAAATATTTCTTCTTTTTTTTTCTATGTTGGGATGAATTTAGAATTTATTGGAATTGTTTAATAAACCAAAGCAATTTAATTGTAATTTAATAAACCAAAATAAAATACAAACATTTCAAAATCAATAACGTAAGCAATCGGTTCCTTTTTATTGCTAAAATTATGAAATCAAATACGAAAGTGTGAAGGAAAAAAACAGTCAGTCCAATATTTCAAAATTTTGTGATTTTTAGGTTTTGAGGAAAAGAAATATATGTCAGTAAAAATGTTTCAACAATTTTGTTATTTATAGGCTTAGGAAGTGAATTGAAAATTCTAAAGAATAAACTAAAAAACTGCCCTACTCATGAGAGCTTGTGATGTTAAATATTTATATCAGTTTTTCATGTGTAATTCACCAGATGAACAAAACTATTTATCATCCCCTCGCAAGCTAATCAATTTAGGAACAACATAACGCTTACTACAAAAGGTCAACAACAATGTGCTTGGAAAATGCTTTGTAAGCACATCAGCAAGTTGATCAATAAAGGGAATATATTCAATAAAAGATCATTATATAACATTTTGCCACAAATGAAATGGAGATTAAGTTCAATATGTTTAGAGCAAGCATGAGAGAAAGGATTTGTAGTAAGTAGTACTCTGATTATCACACCACAAAAATGGAGGGGTAACCTATGCTATAAATAATTCCTAAAGCATAGATTAGATTCAAGTGAGCTCAGCAATTCAGTAACTATGCCACAATATTCTAATTTAACACTACTCCTTGAAATAACCCATCACCTAGTAGAGAACTAAAAACCAAATTCAGCCTAAGGAAGACACAATAACCATGGGGCTTTTCTTGTCATCGGGACAAGAGGCACTGCATCTGAATAAGCTTGAAGATGAATAGAATCAACCATTTGTAAAAGAATACTGATAAAAAAAAAAATCCTATTAAATAACACAAAATGTGTTTCACATCTAACCAAAGGGCAAAAGTAGGCTGAGACATGAACTGGCAAACTTATTAACAACAAAAGATAGGTTTGGTTGAGTAATGGTGACATATTGTAGAGCAACGACAATGTTGTGAAGGGTCATTAGGAAATGTCTCCCCATCAGATTGAGGCAAGGTTGGACCAACATGAGTAGGAGTAGCAGCTAGTTTACAAGTAAGAATCTTTGTGCAAGTAAGCAAGTTCGTAATGTACTTGTGTTGACTAAGAAGAAGGGCTTCAAATGTATGAGTGACCTCAACACCAAAAAAATAATTGACAACACCAAGATCATATAGGGAAAGGAAGCATTAAAGAAAGCAATCAATTGAGAGACTTGAGTAGAGCTACTACCAACAACTAATACGTCGTCAACATAGACCAGGATAATGATAAGATAAGAGGCTAAATAATAAACAAACATTAAATTATCATCTCTTAAGCATCTAAAACCCCAGTTGCCTAATGTTAATCTTAATTTAGAGAACCAAGCATGAGAAGCCTACGTGAGGTGGTCATAAAGAGTCTTGTTAAGCTTGCAAACTTAGTCAGAATATTAGGATGAAAAATCCTTGTGGTTGGAATACAAATACTTGCTCATTTAAATCACCATTTTAAAGAGTATTATGCATATCCAACTAAGCAAACCATGCATCCAACCAAATGAGAGAGTAATCATGAGAACAATTCAAATAGTTGCCACTTTGACTACCATTGGACTAAAAGTAGTCAATGCCATGTGTTTGATGAAATCCCTTGGCAATCAAGCATGACTTAAAACATTCCACATTGCCATCAGAATTATACTTGGACTTATAAACCCACTTGCAACCAAGAATATTGGTTTTCAAAGGTAAAGGAACTAGTGTCTAGGCATCATTCTTCATCAAGGCATCATAATCAGTTTCCATAGCTTTTTGCTAATGAAGATCCTTGATAGATAGCTGAAAAGTAGACAACTCAATGGAAGCATTAGCTTGACAAGTCTTAAGTTTAAAAACACTAGCTTTGGCATAGATAAGCATAGGATGAGTATTAATAGTTGGAGCTAATAGATGCATCCTAGAGTCAAAAACCACAGGTTGAACGGGGGATGGAATAAGGAAACTGAAGAAGAATGAGAAGGAGAAGAAAAGGGCATAGGAATAAAAGCAAGTGGAAAAGTAAGGAGAGAAGATGAGTCGAAACATTAGGGAGAGTGCCTACAACCATAGGAAAACAAGATTCATCAAAGACAACATGATAAGTGATGTAAACTCTATCAAAGGTCCAATCAAGACAAAGATACAATTAGTGACGAGTGTGATAACCAACAAAGAGACATTTAGTAAACCAATATTGTAGTTTCTATTTATTGAAAGGATGAATAAAAGGATAACAAAGACACCCAAAGGATTTAAAGGAAGAGTCCCAAAAAAAACTTGATAAGGAAATTAAAAGTTTAACATATAAGAAGCCATTCTGCTTATAAGAAAAATAGTTGCATGAAATGCATACCCCAAATTTGAAAGGCATAGATGCTTGAGTGAATAAGGCTAACCTACAACATAATGATTTGTAGAGACGCTTGAGTGAACAAGGCTAACCTACAACATAATGATACTACCCGACCCTTTTATTGTGGAGTTTTAGGACAAGACAATCGATGTTTAATGCAATGATTGGCTAAGAATGAGAAGGCTTGAACTCACCCCTACCATCAAATTGATTATATTTTATCTTATTGTTAAATTGGTTTTCTACAAGATTTTTGAAGTGAACAAATATAGACAAAGCTTGACCCTTTGTATGCAAAGGACCAAGAAAACAGAGAGTGAGATCACCTTCTTTACAATCTCAACATAAAGGTGACCTAAACAAGGATATAAAATGTCAAAAGTCTTAGAGGTAGCATTATTAACCGCTACAGCAGGATGATTAAAAGGCTCATGAGAATGCCAATCTGAATGAGAATTGGTTGATTCAGAGACTTGAAATTTGTACATGCCATTTTCAAGCTTGCCTTGAATAATTCCTTCTTTGTATTAAAATAGTTTTTAAAAGATAAGATCAAATATGAGACTTTTTAAAAATTTTAATTAAATAAAAATATAACTCCAACATATTATTTAAGAAAAAACAGATCTCTTTGCTTTTCCAAGATGCTGATAAATTAAGTTGGGAGGTGTAGGGCTCATGATTGTGAATTTGAACCAAATACTTCTAAAAATTACATTTAAACATCAAATGTTGATTTTAAAAATTATAATTAACCTTCAAATGTTAACTTTAACTTTTAAAAAAGTCTTTCAAACAACATCTAAATCCTCAAAATCAATTTTATTAATAAGTCAGCTAGCATGTATTGCTTCACATATTCAACCTTTATCAAAACAAGTACAAAGGTTAACTTAAGTTCCAAGTGATTTCCTTCCAAGCTTAAGCATATTTTCATTAATAAATTGGAATATATCCTATATGTTTATTTTAAAGTGAAATTCATCCATATAATTATTTTTTGTCCTTATTTTGTACAACTCTATTAAGAGTGCATTTGATAGTAATTCTAAAATTTATAAATTTTCTAACACTTAAAAATTTTATTAGAAAGATAGAAGGGCTAGAAATACTTGCTAGAATTACTGACAAACACACTCTGAGTCATCATATACCTACTACATTCTAGTACAAGTGCCTAATAAAATAATTTTACACATAATAATTATTTAATTTATGTACATAGTAACACTTTAAGAGCTTATATGAATGTGATTGATTCTACTAAGGATAAAAACATTCATTAATGCTTGAAAATATTTTTAAAAAATTACATGTTTAGAGTACTATGATTGACAATGTTTTATTCCAAGTGTTTTTAGTATAAGTATTTTTTTTTTCTAGAAGTATTTTTAGGTTGAAAAACACTACAAGTGATTTTTTAGATTTTTAAAAGTATTTCCTAAATTTTTTCAGATACCTAATTTAAAAAAAAAAAAATTAGCTAAAAGTATTTCCTAAAGTCATTACTAAATGGACTCTTAAAATGCATTTGGCAGTGATTCTGAGAAATGTTTCTAGCCTTTCTAATACTTGAAAAATAAAAATTTTCAAATGTTAAAAAAGACTAGAAACACTTTTTAGAATTACTGTCAAATACACTTTTAGAGCCCGTTTGACAGCGATTCTAGAAAACGCTTTTAATTTTTCTAACACTTAAAATTTTTTTATCATTTAAGTGTTAGAAATCTTAAAAACATTTTTTAAAACCACCCCCAAACGTACTCTTAATATACTTTAAGAAATCACTTTTAAATAATTAAATATTCATTTGAAACTATTCTTAGACATAGAAGTTTTTTCAAAAATAATTTTGAAATCTAAATGTGAGAACATTATTATTGATGCTATTTCAGAGACAAACAACTCAAATACTTGTTGAACACCAACTTGAGTTCCAAATCATATTGTGATCCCTTTTTATGCCATGTAAGAGACTTCTAAGTTAGAATTGTAACAAGCAAGTCAGATGCAACAAGCAAGATTTATTCATGAGTCATTATATTTAGGTGCTGTTTGGAATGGCTTCTTGGAAGCCAAAACCTTTTTCTACATTTTCACAATGGTGGAATATTAGAAAAGAAAGATTCATTTTCTAAATTGGTTCACCAAGGACCACAAAAATCCTTCCATTTTCACAAGATTGCTTTGTCACTAATGGTTACTAAGACGACTTTAAGACTTAATAAAAAATCTTAACAAAAAAAATTGCTAGTAAGCATCTTCTTGAAAAGCTATCTTAAATGCTCAATAATAACAATATTAACATCTCATACAAATTACACTGGAGCATAGATAAAAGTATCACACTTCCCATTCTAAAGTCTGCTATGTTCAAAGAAGTACTAGCCAATGTTCTAGGAAATAAAAATATTGAAGCCATCTCAAGTGCAGACATCTTGGTGTTATGAGTTTCAATTGTAACAAGCAAGTCAGATGCAACAAGCAAGATTTATTCATGTCGTTATATTTAGGTGCTGTTTGGAATGGCTTCTTGGGAGCTGAAAACTTTTTTTAGGTTGCTTGTCAGATGCAAAAAGTTTCTAGATGTATTTGGATAATTGGAGTAAAAGAGCCTTTGGTTAAAAAGGAAAAAGAAAAAAGAAACCGTAAGGAGAAGAACAACGTTTCTAGAAGCCATTTTTTTTTATCTAGAAACTATTTCATAGTTAATGCAATTTTATAACACCAAGCTTAGCCCTTTAAAATCATGATTGCCTACCTGTCAATATTCGCAATTTTGAAGTAACAGGAAGATCAAGAATTTCAATTCCCCATTCAGCTTCAGAAATTTGAATGCTTTCAGTGGATTCAATGAAGGGAATCAAGGATATGAATTTCTCCACTGCACAGTGTATGCTTACAACCTACAATGCAGCAGATATTTTAACCAATAATTCGATAACATACAAAATATTAGGAATTTGAAAAAGATTAATAGATCAAAACTAACCGTGTCAGCATCACTAGCTCTTAGCTTAAGAGAGTTCCGAATAATGTGGTTGACAACGGGAATCTGTTACAACACATGTAGCTCAAGTTTATTTTTAAACGGGATGATTCAAGTAATTTAGGACATCAGCATTAGGACAAAACATAGAAATCCAGGATAACAATAAATGTCCACAAATTACCAAAAAAATAATAATAATTGAGAAAAAAAACCATCAACCAAAGCCAGGGAAAAAAATATTGAGGTCCACAGCCCAATACCAAATGTCTAAAACAATTTCACTCTCGGTGAAGAATAATAATATTTGTTCGAAGACACACTTTGGTAAATATATCAGCTATCCTTCAGGGTCCTCAAGGCCTCTCCAATTAGAGGAAACATGGCTGAGTCTTGCCTCCTTGCCAAACACATGAAAATGATTGGAGTGCCTTGGCCAGCTGCTCCTCACTGCATGGTACAACCAACGTAACCAAATTTAGTTTCACTTAGGAAAATTCTCAAATTTTCACAAATCTTTTTGTTTGGGGAGGTTCCATACTACCCCAAAAGTTCCGGTTCCATCTGATGCCTTGTTCAGTGATAACGTCAATTTACCCAACACATTGTTCCAGTCTTGCTAATTGTTGATAATATGTCCAGTAGATTCCACTGTGGCAACTTGTCTTTGGCAGATGATAGTGGGAAAAAGGCAGCCTGCTATGATGCTTTTTCAGTACATTGAAATGAGACCAAGTGCACTTTGTGGCCCAAATTGGACTCTTCCTCTAAGTAAAACACCTAGTCCTACTGCTCTGAAAGCACTAATGTCCTGGCTTTTGCTCCAAATAGGGGCTTTTGAAGAAACACTCACATGATTGTCACCTTTTGTGTCTCCAATCTTCCAGCAATCATTAAGTTAAAGCCCATTCTTCTATAAGTCCCTAAATTCAAGACCATCATCAATGGAATTTACCTCATCAAGTAGTCAACCAATATGCCTAACAGCACCTTTGGCGCATAATTGTGCGAGACTACAGACAATTATTCCCTCTTTTTGAACTTCCCACAACATTTCCTAGAGCTTTAATGTATTAAGCAAAGGAGCTTTGACTTAGGTAGTGTTTGTTTTTTTAACTTAATTCTAAATAGAACTTAAAACTAAATAGTGCTTAGTAGAGTTAAGCATTAAGTTTTTTTTTTTCTTTTTAATATTTCTATTAAGTATCAAAAAGTAGATAAAAAACAACAGGCTAATTCTAGCATTCAGAAAAAACTAAATATTTTGGTTTTTTCTATTTAGTTAAAAAATTTAAGAAATAAGAAACAAGTTTAAAAAAAAATGTAAAAAAACAAACTATCTGAAATTTAACAGTAAATTGCTTTCAACAAAAAGTATAAAAAATAAATAAAAAAACACCACCAACACCTTAGAGCACCAAAGGCGCTTTGATGTATTAAGCAAAGGTCCTACTAGCATTAGATCCTTGTCAAAACATTTCCCCTCCCGCTCTAGTTTGTCATCACCTAGCATATAGGACAAGGTCATCCTGCTTTAAGCCCTTAATGCAACAAATAAGAATCCATAATGATGCTACAGTAATCTTGACGAATGTCCCTCTACCATCAAACTTTTCAAGGTTGCCAGCCAAAGAATTTTAACTCTCACTCCTACCCATCTTGGTTCAATTTTCACCCATACATCGGGATCAATGCGCAAGTATCCCTTAGCCTTAGAGGCCTCAACAACCAGTGCTCTAAACAGTATAAAGTTAAGGTAACAGGTCAGCTTCCAACTAACAGCCCCAAGTGGAGAAATCTTTGTAAATTATGGACAAGTCACCACTAAATGTCCCTTTACAATGCCTAAGCTCTGAAGCCACCCAGAAAGTAATTACTGAAATATTTTACCATGGTTAGGGTCCTTATTGATCCACTTCTATTCATCATGTTCAACTGACCATTCTTGGTCTTCCTTCAGGAGATTTCACATTGATCAATAACACTTGGTTGGATGTTTGACCATCTGATGGAAGCAATAGTACTTGTGTGCATCTTTTCTTCTGTGATTGACACTAGGGATACAGCTGGCAATATCATGCTCACTAGGGGAAGGGGCAATAACTTATAGTCTCTAGTCTCTTGAAGCATGTTTATACTTCACATGATTTCCAAGGTCCCTCCGTGACAGCTACTAGAACGGACCTATGCCCCTGCAGGCTTAATGTAGCAAGGGTCATCAACAATAGCCTCATAAAATCAGGAAAACAAAGCTATAGGGAAATTTTTCCAGGTGTAACTTTGCTAAGATAGCCTCTCAGTTACACAGAGGCCTAGTACAATATCCTTGGGAATTCAGTTGCAACATGCAGTCAACCATCCACACAAGTGGTAGATATGCGTAACCATGTTTTCAACATTGACTCCAGCTTCCTTAACTTTGAGTAATACAAGTCGACGAGCACATAATATTGAACTTTTATTTTTTTTTTATGGAAGAGTGTAAGCATGCCATCCTATGACCCAATCAACCCTAGGATTAGGGTCAAGAGTCAAGTACCACACATACACACACATATATATATGCACAGTCTGCAAGGAACTCAGAGAAACTCCTGTAGGAAGTTGGTACCTTATGAAATATATCCTTTGTGCTAAAACAGATAAATATGTGCTCCGTGTAATCTTAATTACTTCTTGAAGAAAACAAAAGCGGGTATATACAAGGCCAAGCTCCAGGGGAAATGGTCGTGTATATGTGACATTTGAGTGGTGCAGGCGCCAGAAGGGGGCCTGAATGGCTTAGACCTGCCTACTTCACAGTAGGACTAGGACCATGGAAGGTGTGGGAGTAATTGTCAAACAACCCTATTAAAATTGTCGTAAGCTTAGGAAAGTATCCCAGATTTGGCCCTAGGTTTGCAAAAAGACACTAGAGCAAACAAGATTGCAAGACATTGAACATCATTCTGTTACATTGTTTATGTGACATTTCCAACTAGGACACATGATTCGATCACAGTAGAGTCACCAAAACGTGCATGGTGGTTCTTAGGCGGACGAAGTTAACCAAGTTGATGGCAAGTTCTCTCAACTTGACAGGGGAAAGGATAAAATTGGAGGGGGGAAATCAGTAGCAGATCCCTATTGTGCTAAGAGAATCAGTGTGATTCCTATTGTGCCTTCAAACTCCTTTTTTTCTGTTATATGTAGGTGCTCATTGGGCTAGAGCATGCTCAACACATGCTACAAATGGCAATTATGCCCACATCAAGAAGCTTTTGGTCCCACGCCAGGACCCTTGAATCATCCCAACTTGATGCCTAAGAATATAGGCAAGGTGAGTCTAGTTCATACAAATCTGTCAAACCCTGGTACAAGTTTAGGCAGCACCAAAGTAGCGTATGTTGATCACACATGAGGGGAGTCCCTTAAGTGAAACTTCCCTCACCCACAGCCAACATGTGGGCTTCTGTAGCCACACACATCAGCTAGATGTGGCCATTTCGTGTTCAGGTGCGAATATCCTTCGCAGGGGTCTTTCACGCAAGTAACTGCAGGGAGTGAGGGGCAACCCTTGAGGCCTAACTAAAGTGGCAATGGGTTTTTCTTTCCTCTATTTTTTTTTTTTTTTTTTTTAGGTGTGGGGATGCAGGAGTTTCCAGGTTCAAATCGCAGTAGGGTAAATAAAAAATAAAAAATAAAAAATTATCTACTAAATGTTACTTAGCATGTTACATATGATTGGTAATGCTCTCTCTCAACCTAATTTCCACACTCTTTCTCAAACTAATGTCATAATAATCCATTAAATGAGAACATCTACTAACTGATCCCTAGTCTGAGCAAAATTTGTTAAGAACTGAATCAAGTCTGAACTTCCAAAAATCATATCGTATCACAACAGATTATGAGAAACTTGTAAAAATAGAAACTTTGGGTCCCCTATACCGACCTAGACGTAAATCTCAGAAAAATTAGGAAAGACTATAATCTAGCCCATACTTCTCTTAGTAAGAAGCACTCTCATCCACCTCTCTCAGCCTTCTCTTCCTTTATTCCTCCCTAAACCCCCACACGTCCATGAAATTGTGGGTGGAGTCTTTCTTTCTCCCCATCTCTTTGAAAAGGTAATTGGTATATAATTTATATTTTTACCTTCTATTTTAATAACAATATCACAAGATCTACACCAAGATAAAGGAAAAGGAAAAAAAAATCACCCATTTTCATTGCATGGGCACAAATTGAGCCTAACCCACACTGAAAGAACTCCAAATTTGAGCCTAACCCTTTTCTGCTTCCTTAAATTAAAATAACTAGTAAAACAAATCACTGGTTTTTGTAATTTAAAACGTAGGACTTGATCATTTGAATTTATGGTTTAGAGAAAAGACACTTACCAAGCACTCATGTCCTCTATTAAAAAAAATAAAAAATAAAAAAAAGCACCTTCAAACTGCCAACCTGCATACCAAGGAAATAATTTTTCTTAATATTACAATTTAGTTAGGTGTAATGTTGTATATTTTCTCTGTTTCAGGAGTGCGGTTCATGCATTACCATGTAGAACAACATCTTACTTGGGGCATGGAAACTGCATTCCTAGTGAAAAATGGTAAACACCCAGAAGCTCAAATGTTGCCTCCTCCATCCGACATGCCACCATGTTGAAGTTGCAAAGAAATAACATGCCAAAGATTTCATTGAATATTCGTATTATTCAGCTTTCATGATTTATTTTATGCTCATAAGAAGAATAATGTAAAGTCATAGAATATCGTGTCTAGGATTATTAACATCAATTTCTTGGATTGTTAAAAGTCTATAAAGATAATGGAATTTAAATAATATTTGAGATATGCTACGGTGGAATTTTCCACCTAAGTCTTTGATTATGAAAAAGAGAATTTGATCTTGTGTTCCTGTTTTGATTTGACAACATGGCATAGAATTTGATTTGACAACATTGTAAAGTCTTTGATTTGCCACGGAAGTCGTAGAATTTGATGTTATCTTTGATTATGAAAAAGAGAATTGGAATTTGATGTTGTGTTCCTGTTTCAACCTTAATTAATTTCAATATGAACAGCTCATTAAATAGATGACTACAATGCTAAGAAGCTCCCCAACGCCATGTCCACAATAGATATATCTAGATTTGACAACTTTTGGCCATTCCAATTTCTTTGCACATGATAAAATATCATGTTGTATTAGAAAAGTTTGAAATGGCATAGTTTAAAATTATCTTGATTTGACAATTTTTATTCTAATTCGTAGAAGGTTAGGAATCATATTAATAATTTTTGAAATTATAAATGATATGGTTTAGAGTAATTGACTTATTCTAATATTTTAAAATTAGACTATGATCTAAATGGATACTTGTGAAAAAGGTCATGAAATGGTTTCTTTATTTTTTACTTTTACATCTGAAAATATTTTGCAAATAATATAATTTTTATGAATTCTTATACAATTGAGACATAAAGTCAATTATTTTTATTTATTTATTTTAAATTAAAATAAATGCTTTTTCCTAAAGTTAAAATAATTTGTAAATAATTTATGTTTTTACTTTCTATTTTAGTAACAATATCACAAAATCTACACCAAGATAAAGGAAAAGGAAAAAAAAAATCACCGATCACAAATTATTTTTAAAAATAGTTTTCATTTTTTAATTAAACATTTTTTTAAAAAGAAAATATAAAAAATAAAAATCATATTATCATATTTTTTTAGAAAGTATTTTTTAAAATAGTTTTTAAACATAATTTTTTTATTTATAATTTAAAATATAAAATAATACCGATTTTCAATTATTAATTTATAAAAAAAAAAAAAAGTTTTGAAAAACAATAAAAAAATTCAAATTGTTAAAATATAATTATTCTGATTGTGTGAACAATAGTGTAATAAAGACTAAAAATATATATATAAAAGGTCAATAGGTATTTTAATACATCATTATTTTATATCTTTAAAATCAATAAAAAGTTATCTACGCATCTTTGTACAATTTTGAAGTTCACCTCACCTCAAATCATAATTCTCCCTTATTTTTCCTTTACGGAATCCTTTTTCTCTCAAGCAATCCATTTGGAATAGTTGGATAATTGACCATTAATGTTTTCCCCTTTTTGTGTTATTAAAAGAAGACAAAAAAACTTCTGGAGGAGTCAAATACTTTTAAATGATCCATCAAAAATCATATCAATTTAATAATATGACTTGGATCTCTAAAATTGGTTTATAATAATCACAAATGATTGCCACGTAGACTTATTATATAATATGTCAATTTATCAAATTAATTACACAAAACACTTTGTGATAATGCAGAGTTCAGAATTTAAAGCCATTAAGCAGAATAAAATAATTGTTAAATAATTTATTTATTAAATTATTTTACTATATTGAACAAATATTAAATTCCAAGCTTCCTTTGTAAAAACTGAGGTGGCCTGCCTAACCATGAATCACAGAAAGGACGGCAAAACGTCAGGCCATGTTGCGGTTTGGACGGCGGAGATTGGTTGAGAAGGGAGACTGAAAACGAGACCACCAAGTTAAACGTAGCCGCAACTACAAGCAGCTTTTGGGCCCTACGTCACATGCTCTTGTATTTTCCTTGGCTCTTAATTGGGTGGGCCCTACGCTCTGTAAAATAAGAATTAAAAAAGGAATAGGAAATCAACAGGTGGGCCCAATCTTCCCCTCTATCAGCCCCGGCCGAGCCATATTTAAGGGTTAAATAAGAAGGTTAGGGCCTCATAGAACCATGCTATTTAAGTATTGTTATAAAAGGCGTGAGACTCCCCATCCATGATGACTCACAATTGGTTGGTTTGGTGATAACCTTAAAAATCGGCTAATTTGTTTTTGACATGTCATTAGATTTCAATCAATTTTCTAAATTAAATATTGATTATTCAAATTTATTTGTCTTTTTATATCATAGGAAGAAATGGAAGAAGAAAAGAAATAGAAAGAATCCAAATTATCTGATTTAATGTTGGGAATTGTCTCAAATTCTTAATTAGTAAAGATATCTTTTTATAAAGAATATTGTATATAATATTTTCTAAGTTAATATAGTATTGCAATATTAGACTTCCTTATAGAATAAAGAAAATTATTGGAAATATCTCTATAAACATTCTAGATCATGAGGGGAAAAAGTCACGAGATGAAGATAGACTTGTAAAGACTATACGTGATGGATAGAGATGTGAGGAAGAAAGGGAGGTATCCGATGGAACAAGAAGACTCGTGATAGGGTATAGATACAAGGAGTTGGGAAACATGAGATGTTTTGGGAACCCAATAGTTGTATCTGGTTCTGTCATCTATAATATTCTCTATTGTATAGTGGAATAATTCTTTCTCATTCGTGGACGTAGGTATGATTGGCCAAACCATATTAAAGCCTCATGTAACGTGTGTGATTGTTTTATCTTTGTGTGTTCTTGAATTAACCTTATTTGCATGAAAGATTTCATTGTCACAACATTTAATTTATTATGAAAAGTACAAAGGGAAAAATAAATTGATGAAAAATAAGGCTTCTGAGTTACCTTTTGAAATGTCCAAGAATTCTAATTGGTTGTTACCTTTTAAAATGCCAAAGAATCCCCATTAGTTGTTTCACTATCTCACAACAAAGAGTCTTAACCTCTCTTTTCAAGGAGAAAATTAGGGAAAATTTCGAGAAAGGGAAAAGAAAAATATATTCTTTCTTTTGTATCCAAGGAAAAAGAAAAATATATCCAAGAATTTGCATGTGAAACCTCTGATTCACATTTTCTAATTGCTTCAGACTATTTGAGAATCGAAGCATCAACTTTATGGCAACTAAATTAAGGGAAATACAAAGTCTGACAAATAAATTACCAAGATTTCAATTCCCAATCCAGGTTTCTCTCATTTCTCTCTTGATCATATTGTAAAAGTAAATCAATTAAATCCTATGAAATAATTCTTATACTCCTTTGAGCATTACTCCTACATTATTTCCATATAACTTGACAATGATTTTAATGACCCAGATGGTGCCATATACTCCACATATTGAATCTAGTACTTTTGTTCCTGGAAGTCAAATTCCTGAGTGGTTCAACACAGTATAGTGTCACAGACTTAGTCTTTTCCTGAGCTCATGCAACACTTAGACAAGTCAAGACACTTGATCTTGCTAAGTTAGCCTTACTCCCAATGTTTAGCTTGCTAGGCTAAGATGCACCCGAGTTAGAAGCTTTAGAGGGTGTAGTAGGCAACACTTAAAGAATGGAAGCTTTTATTGCTCAAATGAAGCTTTACAAGTGCTTTGGGAACTAACTTGCTTGGTTAGGAAGTGATTTGGGTGGTTTTGGATGGTGCCTTGGCCAAATGAGGCCCTCACCTATTTATAGGCACCAATGGAACTCTCTGGAACCTTGGAGGGTTCCTTACAAATCAAGAATAATCTAGAAGCTCCTACACTAGTATATGTACAAGCGTATGTACAAAATGATTTTAGAAGATTCTAGAATACCTCCACTATTCCAATGCTCTCCTAGCCAAGTGTAGAGATGTATGGACATCTCTAGCCCTCTCTAGAAACTTCCATACTCTTCCACTTTGTAGCTAAGTGTAGATGTCTTCAAGGGTCTCTAGAAGCTTCCCACCTCCTATATAAGCCCATGGGGAGGGTCATTTGAAGCATCTCGTGACACTTTTCCTCACCTATGCCATCGACGTCCCCATTGTTGCCTCTTCTTGAAACTTCTCGATGTGTTTCTAGAAACCTTCTCAAGGCATCTGCATGTTCCCAGCTTACCTGCTTCTTAGGTAGTTCTTTCCATCGGACTAGATACTCTATCACAGGAGAGACCCCTTGTCTCTTGGTAACCCGTTCAGCCAGGAAATTTTTCACCTCCTTCTCCTGTGAGGCCTCGGATGGATGCAAACCCCTGCACTTTCGATGCTTAGAGTGCTGCTTCCTCTTGCCCATCGAGTTTAACTTTCCTTTGGTGACCTTGTCCATGTGTGTGCGGGCTACCTCAACTCACTCCTCTTTTGCCTCCTTTACTTGCACCCCTAATAGTAAGAAGGTCTTAGGCATACTAGGCTTTGGGTTAACTTGGAGGGCACCTAGTAACATCATCGAGCCCATATGTGCTTCGTCTTCCTATTCCCCTTCCTCGATCATGGCATTGAGAGCCTTCCTTTTTGGACAATCTCGTGCCCAATGTGGACCGGCACACATGAAGCATTTGATTTTAGGTGTAAACTCTTTCCTTTTCGTCTTACCCCTTCCTTCTCAGATGTTAGGCATCTTACCTAATCCCATTATAGGAGCATTGTGGTCCCTTGAAACCTTGTCTCCCTCACCCATGGTGTGGCTATCTTCCAAAGACTCAACCTGGGAGGAGTCTCCTCTATTGTAATCCATTAAAGACTCCGCTACTGCTATAGCAGTGGCTAAGTCTTGAACGCCTCGGCGCCTTAATTCCTGCTCGACCCACCCTTCCAGGTTATCCATGAAGTTGAATAACAACTCCTCCTTAGTCATGTTAGGAATCTCAAGCATGAGCGAAGAGAATTCATTGACATAGTCGGGTATTGAGCCTATGTGCTTGAGACGCCTCATGTTTTTCCTAGCCAGGTAAGCCACGTCCTCAGGGTAGAACTGCTTCTTGATCTCTCTCTTGAAGTCTTCCCACGTCTCTCTGGTGCAAATGTCTTTCTCCATATCGGCGAACCTCCGATGCCACCATAGAGTAGTTGTGTTAGTAAGGTAGAGGGTTGTAGTCCTTACCTTAGCCTCCTCATCAGTCAGTGCAATAGCCTCGAAGTATCGCTCCATATGCCATAAGAAGTTGTCCAACTTCTTAGCATCCCGCTTGCCACTAAACCCTTGTGGCTTCGGCACCTCCACCCTAGATGCCTCCTGTGTGGCCATAACCCGTGCCGACACAGCAGCCTTGTAGATGACCAACTCCTACCTAACCTCCTAGTCTCGGGACTCCATTTGAGTGGCCAAGGCCTCTATCCTTGACTCCATGCTAGCAAGCATACTCAAGACCTTTTCTTGGAAAGACATAAACTCCTCGTGCGACACTAGCTGAAATTGTGAGACTAGCATCCCCTCAAGAAGGTCTTGGATCTGTTCCCTTAGATTCTCTAAGCCCTTCTCCATGCTTTGCTCGATCAAGTCCACCTCTTCTCGGGTGTCTACCATGGCTAGCTCCACCTTGGCTAGCCTTGCCTCCATGTTGGCTATGGCATCAAGAGATTTATCATTTTTGCCCATGCCCCGTGCAGTAGGCTCGGTCTCCTTCCCACGAGTTTGCTCGCTAGCGTCCTCAATGTTGGACCCCCAACATGCTTCCTTTACTATGCCCGCTTCGTAGTCATGCTCTAATACCAACTGTCACAGACTTAGTCTTTTCCTAAGCTTGTGCGACACTTAGACAAGTCAAGACACTTGATCTTGCTAAGTCAGCCTTACTCCTAATGCTTAGCTTGCTAAGCTAAGATGCACCTGACTTAGAAGCTTTAGAGGGCGTAGTAGGAAACACTTAAGGATGGATGCTTTTATTGCTCAAAGGAAGCTTTACAAGTGCTTTGGGAACTCACTTGCTTGGTTAGGAAGTGATTTGGGTGGTGCCTTGGCCAAATGAGTCCCTCACCTATTTATGGGCACCAATGGAACTCTCTAGAACATTGGAGGGTTCCTTACAAATCAAGAATAATCTAGAAGCTCCTACACTAGTCTATGTACAAGGGTATGTACAAGATGACTTTGGAAGATTCTAGAATACCCCCACACTATTCCAATGCTCTCCTAGCCAAGTGTACAGATGTGTAGACATCTTTATCCCTCTCTAGAAGCTTCCATACTCTTCCACTTTGTAGCTAAGTATAAATGCCTCCAGGGGTCTCTAGAAGCTTCCCACCTTCTATATAAGCCCATGGGGAGGGTCGTTTGAAGCATCTCGTGACACTAGGCTCCACAACAACAGTACATCTACCTCCAAATTGGTGTAATACTAGGTTGATGAGATTGGTTGTGTGTGCCATTTTTGTAGTTAAGGGTGTTTTCCATGATTGCCCTGGTATTTGAATTTGACTCAAGGTAAAACTGTTCACCTTTTTGCTCCCATCAATCCAGAACACCAGAATTCTTCGGATGAAGGACACAGATTCATTAAATCAAATCACATGTGGCTTGGGTATCAACCAATTTCTCGAATTGGGATTGGCCATGCCAATTGGCTAAATAAATTGAGTCAAATTCAGGCTTCATTCCAAGTTTATGGCCCATCTTATGAGGTGAAGAAGTGTGGGGTTCATCCACTATAAGAACAAGATGAGAAAGAAGGCAATAAACCAGAATTTCAGTTCAACACAACGGATGAGAATTCAAGTATCTTCACTATTAAAGATTATGATGAGCTTACACATTTTCTCTTTACAATGCTAATATAATGAAGCAAGCCACTTCTACATTGAGAGGATGCATCAGCACAAGATGCTCAAACTTGAAAGATAGAGATGAAAACTATCATATTGTTATTGTCTTACTGGTTTCTCTTTTGCATGGTTTTTCTTCTGCATTTGATGCTTTTGGGGGTTAGAACTCGTAAGAATCTAGCTGAGAATTTAGCCATCTATTGCATAGTATTTAATTCCCAAATTGAACCATTTTATTTGAGCCTATATTTTCTTTTTATGCTTCTTGTTCTTCATATTTTTTTCATAGGTTTTTCCTTTTAATAGTAGTCATGGACTGCTCGAGCAATATTCTGTTCAAGGTTGTTAGCTAGCTTGGTAGAGCTAAGGAGAGCGTCCCGATGATCCTCTTCTATTTGTGCTTAGTCTTCACTTGATTTTGGCCATGGATGTGACTGATGTGACTAATGTTTTAAGATTTGGTTAACTAAAAATGATCTACATGTTGGCAATTTTGTGAAAATGTATTTTGAGTAGTTACAATATTTATCATTTTTAGTTCATATAAGTGGTCCATCCAATCCAAATCCAAGTTGTTAAAGACCCTTTCAACAACTCATAGAGAAAATAAAGATCAAAGCCTCTCCAAGGAACCCTGAGGGTGAACCAATGCTCTTATTTTTCTTTAGATATGCTTTGAGAGGTTTTCATAATCTTCAAATTGGAGAAGGCCTCTATGGATGAAAGGCTAGTTGGTTAATTTGAAGTTATTCTTCAATTTGTCTAATAGTTCATTGTTATTCATTTTATACTTGAGGCCTTATTATGAGCATTGTTCTATTTTGTACAGTTCCCACTTCGTTACACTCTTTTGCATCTAGAATGACTGTTTTTTATGGGTCGAACTTTTCTGAATGGTATGAAAGGGTTCAATTCTCACTGGGCGTATTGGATCTTGACCTGGCTTTAATAACTGATAAACCTCCTGAAGCTACGGATGACAGTACTCCGGAATAGGTGGAACAATCAAAAGCCTGGGCAAAATCAAACAGACTAAGTCTAATGTTTATGATAATGACTATTGCCAATAATATCAAGACCTCTCTCCCTCAAACTGAGTTTGCCTCGGAATTTCTGAAATCTATTGAGGAGCACTTCAAACGCGCTGATAAGTCCCTTATAGGCACATTGATGGCTGAATCGACCACCATGAAATATGATGGTCAGAAAGGTATTCAGCAACATATTTTAAACATGACTGAAAAGGTTGCAAAGCTTAAGGCGCTAGGCATGGGTATGGATGAGTCCTTCTTGGTACAATTTGTCCTTAACTCACTTCCATCACAGTTTGCTCCATTCAAGATCCACTATAATACTAACAACGATCAGTGGAACTTGAATAAGCTCACCAGTAAATGCATATAAGAGGAAGTGAGATTAAGACAAGAAGGACATAATCTTGCCCTTGCTATAACTCATGGAGTCACAAAGAAGTAAGGAAAATTCAGAAATGGAAAGAAGTTTCCACCTAAGAAAAGTGGACCTGGGGAAGGTAGCCAAAGTCATGATGGAAAATTCAAGGTAAGTTGCTACTTTTGTGGCAAGAAATAGCATGTGAAGAAGGACTGTAACAAGCACAAGGCTTGGTTCGAAAAGAGAGGCATAAATCTTTCTTTTGTATGTTATGAATCCAATCTTGCTGAAGTTCCTTCAAATACTTGGTGGATTGATTCTGGAGCCACAACTCATGTGACTAATTTAATGCAGGGATTCCTTACAACCAGGAAACTGAAGAAAAGTGAAAAGTTCCTCTATATGGGAAACCGTCTCAAGGTCGAAGTGGTAGCTGTTGGTACCTATTGCTTACTCTTAGAGACGGGTCATCGGATGGATCTTTTAAACACTTTTTATGTACCTTATATTTCTAGGAATTTAGTTTCTTTGTCCAAATTAGATGCTTCTGGATATTCTATTTTATTCAATTCTAGACAATTAAGTTTGTTGTTAAATTCTGTTACAGTTGGTTTTGGTATTTTATGTGATGGTTTATATAAAATTTCCTTGAATCATGAATTTGCACAAGCTTTGGTAACCCTGCATTCAAATGTTGGTTCAAAATGTGGCTTAATTAATGAAAATTCTTCAATCTTGTGGCAAAGAAGATTAGGGCATATCTCTAGGGAAAGAATTGAGAGATTAGTGAAGGAAGGAATTTCACAAAATCTTGACTTCACTGATTTTCAGGTATGCCTGGATTGCATAAAGGGAAAGAAAACTAAACATACAAAGAAAGGTGCCACAAGAAGTAATGAGCTTCATGAGATAATTCATACGGATATTTGTGGACCACTCTCTGTTCCATGTTTTACAGGAGAGAAATATTTTATCACCTTTATAGATGATCTATCTCGTTATGGTTATGTTTATCTAATGCATGAAAAGTCTCAGGCCATTGACATATTCGAGATGTTCATTACAGAGGTCGAGAGACAATTAGATAAAAAGATTAAAATTGTGAGATCAAATCGAGGTGGTGAATATTATGGCAGATATGATGAATCAAGACAAAATCCTGGTCATTTTGCTAAATTCCTTGAAAAACGTGGCATTTGTGCTCAGTACACAATGCTTGGTACGCCACAACAAAATGGAGTTGCTGAAAGGCGTAATCGTACATTAATGGAAATGGTTAGGAGTATGATGAATTACTCTTTTATACCTATTTCATTGTGGGGTGAAGCCTTAAAAACCGTAATGTATATCTTGAACAGAGTTCCTAGTAAGGCAGTTCCAAAAACTTCTTTTGAGTTATGGACTGGTAGGAAACCTAGTTTGAGGCGTATTTGGAACATGTTATGAGGATGCGTCTTTTGAGGAATCCATAATATGTATGATAGTAAATGGTGGTTATGTAATTGACAATTTACGCATTAAAGATTGTTTCTATTTATTCTTGTTTTCAATTATGGGTGCACGTTTTATTGTTTGATAAACAAGAATTGTCCTGACAAGACAAATTACAGGGCTTGGTTGGCATTAAGGACTGGGTTAGTTAGGGTTATTGATGTGTGGTGCATGGAATGAAACATGACATTATGGTTATGTGACCGCCATGACTCGCGTTTATGATCTAAACTGATTCAGTATTATGGTATATGATTTTGGACGTATTGGCTAAGTTTATTGAAATCGTGATCACATGTCAAATTTATTTTCCAATATATATTTTATATATAAAAGTATATATATTATAGTTTTCATAATCGGTTTAGTGGGCCAAGTGGGAGAATGTTATTTCCACATTAAAATTAAGTGGGTGGCCCACTAACCTAGTGTTTTAATTTTTTTATCCACTTATAAAAGTTTTTTTAGCCAATTAAAAGAATGCCCAAAATATTTAATAACTGTTGGAAGGATATTTACCCTTTGATGGAGTGGGTAAATAAGAATAAAACAGTTATTAGAATAACATGTTCAGAACAGTTTTCTGAACGGTTATTCTTGGCCCTCTTCTCCTATCTATAAAAGAAAGATACAAAACCCCTTTTGTAAGTAAGTTCTCTTCCATCAATTAAAGGAAATAATTCTGTGTATTAAAATTTGATAAGGAGAAGAAGAGATCAAGAATTTAAGGTTTATAAATTGAAGGGGATCTCTCGATTTAACATGGTTGCGTGTTCTTCAAACGGTATATAATCAATTCTTTAATTTTCTTGAGATGTGTTGAATTCAATGATCTTGAATTTGTGTGTTAATTTCCGCGTTAAATACTAACAAACAAAACCATTTTTCTTAGCACATTTTTTCTTTCCTTAGAACTTTCTGGAAACCAAACATAGTCTTACTACGTGATTAGCATATACGTTTACTTTTAGTTGATTTTTTTCTTTGGCCAACATTTTCTTACCATAGTGGAAGCATTCAACATTGTTCTATTTTAATTCTTTGTAGTGCATTTCATATTTTTCTTCTCGAACTCTATCTGTCAACTTCTTTCTTACTACATTTTCTATTCTTTCTTTTGTCTCAAAGCATTTTGCTATCTTTATTTACTTATTTATTTATTTTGCTTTTTCTGGAAAAGAGAACTCCCTCTTCAATTTTGGATGAACTTCGGCTAATATGCTTAGTTGAACATCTTGATTAGCTAATATTAGTCTTTCTAACTCCAATAAAGATGGTTAAGTTGGCAAACCATGAATTATTGTATTCGATTATAAATCATGTACTCTCTACACATTGATTTTAGCTTTAGGATTTAATTATCAAATTTTATGAGCTAGAAATTTTACCTTGAGAAGAGACATTATTATTTCACCTTTAAATTTTCCACTTTTTCAATGCATCAATTGACATATTCTTGAGGTAAAGTTGTGTCCTTGCTATTACCAAAAACTTTTCAAAAAATCCTTCTATTAAGGTAAAGAAACACTTCAATCAATCAATAAGAGATTCACCTAAACCAATTAATTTGATTCAAGCTTAAAGATAAAAGTTGAATTCAATTTCACATTATTTGTTATGATCATGTTATAGTGTTGAAAAGCAATCACACAATTAAACACAAATCATTAATGTGGAAAACCTTGTCTCAAGGTGAAAAGCCGTCGGAGCATTCCTGACTACCAAACTCTACTAAATCAATTATCAATATATAAGTGAACCATCTTATGAAAAGTGAGTTCTAATTTCAATCTCTCATCTCCTCCTTTCTTGTGATCTCTACTTGACCCAAACTTGATTTTCCATAGCTTGATGTTGCATTGAATTACTTTGGAATCACTTTGAGCTTAATCTTCTTACTTGGAAGTTGATTCACATGTTAGGACCTCAAAAACGGAAATTGGGAGAAGAAAGACATAATCACTTTGAGAGGATACCCAACACTAATAGTTTTGTATAAGATTACTTAAGCCAAGGGAAAAATAGTAATTCATTGATTTCCCTATTTAAATTTCGCCTTGTAGAGATTAAAATATCATAAATTATAAAAATATCAATTGTTGAATTTTTAGAAGTATCAAATTTATTATAAAAAAATTTAGTCAAAAAAATTAATGAGATAAAAATTGATCAAAACACATAAATGCCGGAAAAAAACATTAAGGAATGATAAAATGAGTAATAACGTATTTGTTGAAGTTATTTTATTGAAGAAAATAATATATTTATGATGACATTTGTGATACGTAACAGTAATTTTCAAAATTAAACTTGAAGACGTCTTTAATATTAAAATGATAATCCATTTAATTTGGATATATTCAAGGATATAAAAATAGTAATATATATAAAAATAGCAATATATAATTATTTTTTATTTAAAAATATTTATAATGTATGTTTTTCTCATATTTAATTATAAATTTTATTAAAAACTTAAAAGTGACGATCATGTTTTCCTTATTTTATTTACAACAAAAGATATAAAAATTATCTTGATGATTTTATATTTTTAAAAATCAGTTAAATCAAATTTGAAAATGAAAGTTTAATGTCTCATACCGTGAAACTACCAATGGTGGGGGTAGCTAATGGGTTGTATAGGTAGTTCTTAGATTTTAGCCTAAAAATTACCAAATTTTTTAATGAATTTTTTAATTAGATTGATAATTATTAAATAATTCAGTAACTCCACTCACATAAAGAAATATGCAATATACATGGAAAACCTCACACAAAGTCTCCCAGAGACTTTATGAATGTAAAAAATCATGGGGTTAGAGATTCCAGGGGTAAAATATCCCTTAATCATGAAGAATTAAGTACATAAATTTATTTGATAGTTGCTATTATTTGAGACTTATACTCTAGTACCTACTCCTAACTTCATGTTAATGGTGTAAAACTTTTGTGCTCCTTAATGGACTCCTCAATACCTTAAGGAGGATGCAAGAGTCTACTACAAAGCCTTGAACATTGGTAAATCAGTTTGAGAGTTTTGGGTTAAAAGACAAAAGTAGTGACTGTAGGCTTAGGGTACATCACGATCAAATAACAAATCACAATTTATATATATATATATATATATATAAACACACACACATGGGTGAAACCTAGTGCACCTAGGACAAGACTTCAAAATTATAATTTCCAAACAAACACAAATTTGTAAAATGACTAAAATTCGAAACTTGCAAATTGTCCAAACTGGGTAATTTAGGGCTTGAATGCTCAAGCACCTTTTAAGTAAAGCTTGAGCGACCCTTGTCAACGCTTGTCCACTCTTAAGAAATACTTGAGTGATTGATTAGGGTGCTTAAATGCTCAACTTTAGAATTCTATTTTTCAATTAAACTAAACACTCAATTTTCAATTTCCTAATCTCAACTTTATGCCTTCCTAAAAGTCATTATCCTTTTCATAACTCACAATACTTGTATTTTCCCAAGTTGATTCTATTACAACTTTGAGTCTTCACAAACAATGTAAGCCATAAGAAAGTATGCATAAACTTAAACTAGGATAAGTAGAATAAAACAATCAATTTTATCTAAATAAAATAATGTAGAGTATAAAAAAAGATAATTAAAATTAATTTATTTACCAAAGTTTTATTTTAATATTTAATTGTGTGCATGGATATTTACTTAAATATAACATATGCAAGTATTGATAATAAGTGCAACTTGACAACGTTTTTCCATGAAAGTCAAGCTATTGTAGAGGTTGTATAAGGGTATGATAAGGGACAAAAGTGATTTTATTGTATGAGATAATATATAACAACCATTATAGTTTGTTTCCCTTTGAAAGGTGGTAGACCTTTAGCAAAATCCATGGAGATATTAAAACATCTTGTGAAGGAATAAGCAATGGTTTTAGCAAACCTTATTAATTGCATGGCATTAGGAAGGCGTTGGAGTTTATGGTTATTAATACCTTTCAAATTAATATATATATATATATATATATATATATATATATATATATATATATATATATATATATATATATATATATATATATATAATGATAGAAGAAAGTGAGCAATCTCTTCTAGTCATTGCAATGCATGGTTGCTATATTATATAATGAGGTTTGACTTAGTCATAGGAATGATTGAGCTCACAACTTTCATATTGACACATATTTTGTTAGACATGGATCATTAATTAGATAACTTTACTAAATGACTTTTCTAAAGTGTTAAACTTTCCTAGTCTCTTAATTTTGAAATGATTAATGGATTCAAGGTTCTTGCTTCTTTATTTCTTTAACATACAGCACATTATGCCACAAACTTATTTATTTCACTTAACATACCTTTCTAATAAAAAGTTGTTGATGCTCACCTATAAATCTGAGAGTAGCCTAAAGGACTAGCTGTTGAAGAAGCATGAAATTGATGGCTTCATTAATCACTCATAGTAGGAATTTTTCTTCACATTTTTCTTTTTTAGGCTTAAACATTCCTTGCATAGTATCTTATAAGCTATGTGAAAACTCATGTCATTATCATTGAAGTCACTTAACTCACTTAAAGGTATTTTAAGGGATGTTATCTATTGACATTTGTCACAAAGGCAATGAAGTTAATGCACTCACAACATTCATTTGATTTATTTTCACTTGTTTAATTAGACTCGAATTCACTTCAAGTTTGTATGACTTTTTTATCCTTTGAGGGACATTCAAATGCAAAATGACCCTCTTCACCACATTTAAAACATTCAATTTGAAGCTCTTTTTCCATGCCTTTCTCCATATTTTTCTCTTTTCACATTGATCTTCTCTATTTTTTTAGCATTATTTAATTTTTTTTCTTGGATTTTCTTAATTTCATATACTTTTTGAATTTTTTTAGCAAACCTTGTAAATTTTCGCTTTGACATTTTCTCACATCATCACTTTTTGAACTTAGAGACTATTCTTTAATAGCATTTAAAGCAACTAATTTCCCTTTCCTAGGTGATTCAAGGTTCATCTTTAACAATTCCACATCCTTAAACTCCTCAATGGCGATCACATTTGCTCTAAATCTCTTTGAGAGAGAACTTAATTTTTTTTTTTTTTTTTTAACTTTAAAGTTAGGAATAGGTTCTCCAAGATTAAAACTAGAATGCATACTATCCATCAATTTTGTATGAAAATCTCTTAATGGTCTCAAACCTAAGGTCAACATTTGAAGTTTGGACACTTTAACAACATTATTTCCTTCATGAGTCACTTGGAGAATATCCCAAGCCCCTTAGCCAAAGTGCATGTAGCAATCTTTCAAAATTCATCCATGCTAATGACATTGAAAATAAATACATGACCCTTGCATTGTTCTTATTATTAGCATCATTTTCACTTCTATACCATTTCAAATTAGGCTTGACAACATTTGTTAGTCTATCTTCTCTATCCAACACCTTAGATGGAGACCAACCAAATTTAATGGTGTTTCAAACCTTTTTGCTTTGTATTTTGAAAAAATAATGCATTCTTACTTTCCAATGAGAATGATTTTTGCTAATTAAAAAAAAAAAAAAGTGGTCTCCCAATAGAAGTACCCTCTTGATGAGGTTTCATATTTGAGATTTAACTACTGAAAATGATTTTTATAGCATAAACCCAATCTAGTACTAATTGTGGATAAATCTCAACTATGAATTACACCTATAGGGAAGTAGGGGTGTGGTGAAGAAGTGTTTTTTAACAATTTGAAAAGGTACCTTAATTCTACAAATTGTGCTTTATTGGTATATATAAAGAATGAGTTATTCAATATAAAGGTTCAACTCACACAACTTAGCTCGAATTATTGCTAAGATCCTAGCCATAAGTCTAATATATATCTTGAGTTAAATTCTAGGTTTAAGAGGTGAAAAGGATGCAAGTTAAAAAGCTACTTTTAGCTATGGTAGTGAAGGGGCTAAATATACATAAACAGAGCTCCAAGGATTGTGAAGCTTGATGAGAGCTTTGGCAAATGAAAATGGTGTAATGCATAGTATGTGAGATGATAAATGAAGGTTATGGAGAAAGATGAAGGGCAAGAAAACATGAGAAAGAAGGTTGGAGGCCAAATGATGAAGTTCAACGTGGGAATTAGATTTTAAGATCTAGCAACTATACATACTTTCACTTTAAGGTACATTTTGAAGCACTTCTCATGATCAATTTTGGGCAAGCTATCTATATTTTTGAAGCTTAAGAAGTTAGGAGTCCAAATCTTCAAATAGTGTGCAATTAGGACTAAAATGATGAAGTTATGACTATTTGAAGATAATTGGGCATAACTGAATGAGCATTTCAAATTTGAAATGGTGATTTTGAAATTCAACTTATGATTTTGAAAATTAGGTAGAAATAAAGGACCATTTTGAATTCAAAATGGTGATTTTGAAATTCAACTTATGATTTTAAAATGACCCAAATTTCAAAATCACTCACTAACAATAGAAGATCTTAACCTATGATTTCAAAATTCATTTTGAAATAGGCCCAAATTAGAAATCGCAAACTGCCAAAGGATCACAACTTACCATTTTGAAATCCATTTTGAAATCATGCTAAATCAAAATGGACCACTACCACTTTGAGATTTCACCTTCTCTGCCTTAGAATTGCATCTTGGGCACTACATTAGATCTAAGTGGCCCCACACAACTAGAAATCAAAATTTTATTATATTTTTTAATTATTTTTAGGTAATTTTGGGAAATAAGTATGTCACAAGTTAGTTTTTGCTTTTGCTATAAAAACCCTAATTTTAGGTTTTGGAAAGAGACATAGAGAATTCTTTGAAGATTCTTAGGAGAGAAGAAGACATTGAAGGATCTTAGTTGGTTTTTCTTTTCTTCATATTAATAAAATTATGGTTTCTAGTTTCTTTAAACTCAATAATGGTCTTTATCTTTCTTTAATGATTTGTTATGTGAAAACACACACATGAAAAGCTAAAAATCCATTTTGGGATGTGAAACGTGAAAGCCTAAGATTAGTGCCAAAGGGAAATAATGGTGTATCAGACTTAATAATGGATTAAATGAAGTTTAAAACATTGGCATTGAAATCAAAATACCCTCTAATGTTAGTTGAGATTAGGGGATGGTACAATCCATTCCTTGATACTAGGTATTCTTGGTAGTTCTTGATCCCTAATTATTTGAGGTTTTTTCATTGTTAAAAGCTCAAAAATCGTAGACCTAAACCCAGATTTCATATCCATTCATCCATTAAGTGATTCAAAATGGAATAAAACATTAAAAGTAAAAATATAAACACAATTTGAGGTATGGAAATCAGGTTGATCACGTTTGATAATACATTCTAAATACCTTATGCTCAAAGTTGGATTGTGAAAACCCCATCTTGAATCATTTGAGTTGGAAATCAATAATGCTCTTGAAATTTAATTAGATTTATTTTAGTGAATTCAAATTTAGTCAAATCAATTTCATATATTCTCAATTTAAAGAATTAGATAAAAAAAATCACTTAGTTTTGACAACTTCCATTAGCCAGTTCATTGAGGACAATACTCGAAGTACTATGAAAATCGTAGTAACTCCATTTGTAGTTTTTTATTGGCCAAAGTTGCTTCATAATTGATGTTTAGTATTCAAAATAGTAGAGCATAGCAATCATCCCCTAAGAATGATTCTTCCTTCTCACATTTTTTACTGTTAATATTTTTCTCCTTGAATTCTTTACAATAAACAAGTCAAATCACATAATAGAATGAATACATCAAACACTCTCTAAACAAGTATATTAATGCAATTCATATACAAATCTAACTATACTCCCCAATAAGAGTTTTCATTAATTCCAACTATTTTAAACACAACTCCAAATACCCTTTACTTCGAACTAAAAAAAAAGTTGAAAATTCTAAAACCATTAATTTCAAGGATAAAACCATCAAATTTCAGCTCAAATTGCCTACTAATCTACTCATTAAAATAGGATAAATTTCTCAGCCAAGATAAGCACCAAGAAAATTAACTAATAAAGAAATAGAGAGAATAAGGAGATAACACCAAGATTTGATGTGGGAAATCTCTAAAGAGTTAAAAAATCACGAGCCTACAAGCGATCAAAAACATTCACTATGAAGAACAACTAAGCACAAGGTTTTACATAATTCAAGTCCACTAATCCTTCCAAGACCACTTGACTAGCCCCCTTCAACTTCAACTATCCACCTTCTTCTTCCGAAGCACACTTGGAGTTCACACCAAACTCAATCTCAACCTCTTCTTGAACTCGCACAAATGAAAATGGATTTTAACTCAAACCTAAACCAAATGAGAACAAAGGAAATGGATGGTAGAACCCTAATGAACTAATCCATAATTTTTTTTTTAGAAAATCCAATAGGAAAACTTATTTGAAGATAAAAAAAATGGAAAGGATTTTCTTGTCAACCAAATATACCCACCATGCATTGAAGAGAAAGCTCAAGGGAGTGAGATAATGACTACTAGTGTTCTTCACAACCTAAAAGAAAATATGGATTTAAATAGGAAGGAGAACCCTTAATCCAATTGCTGAAAAGTGATCCAATAGTATATAAATCAATTTTACATAAATCTTTTAATGTTTTTTAATGCCTTTTATAATTAGATTTCAATGTAGTTTGTATCATATGTAGCTATTGAGTTAGGTTTTAAGGTAGGCCACAATTTGAATGTGTTTTCATTCTTAAAGTTCTTATTTTATTAGTACATCCTAGTGATAACTTTACATGTTTATTGACTTTCTTTGGTGATTTTCCAAGATTCATATGTCATTTCATTTAGAGAATGAATAAAGTTTTGGATTATCATCTATTTTGCTTTTACATATAGATAGTATTGAATAAATACCTCTTAGTAGAGGTTTGATGATTTGATTAGTAACTTACACCAATGGTGACTTTTTTTATAGAATATAATCTAGTGTAAGATAAATGCATGTTTGAATTTAAATCAATTGATAGATCTTTCTCTAATTATATGAATTCAAAAACACATTTTGAATTCAATTCAAACAACCTTACCCAAACATGGGTAATGAATATAGATCAAGTCCAAAATTGATTTAGAATTTATTCTCTCATTCACATTGGTTTCCATATAATGAACTTTCTTCTCTAAATCTCATGTCTAGTCTTCTCCCCATATATATATATAAAAAAAAAGTGCAACATGATAAGAAGATGAAGAATATCAGTGTTTATGTTAAATCCCCATCTAACATAACACATAACTAAAAAAATATCTCATCTAAACCTAAAGCTTACTAAAAACACTAGATCAAACATTTTTAACCTCTATATATAATTGTTTACACTATAAGCTATAATAAAGATGCGTTAGTGACAATAATCCTTAGTCACTCATGCAATCCATTAAAACTTAACAACTTTTTAAACATGTCTCATTGGATTGTATCTATCATAACCATTGGATAACATGCTAAGTTAAAGACATCTAACCCATATTTCATGACATAGTTTTAAATTCAAGGGTATAACATCTATTTAATAGTTCATTAGGGTTCACATATTGTTGGAGCAAGGACATATCCAACCACTCCCTTAAATAGTCATAAATAGCACATATAGTATATATATGTGTATATATATATTATGTCAGACCCATAGCTAAGATGACTTTACCACATTCATAAGTTGTATGAATCTTAGTCTAGTTGCCTCAAAAGAGGTTAACTTGAGATTTTTAGCCTAATCACTTATCAAAATCATGTCTAAGATCTTGCTTTCAACTTCATTCATGGTTTATGAAATTGCTGAATAATTTCATGTTTGATTGTTACAAGTGTTCATCTTAGCCCAACTAAGGCAATTAGCATTCTAAATTTGATTGATTTTGCTAGGTTTTTGAGTGACAAAAGAATTATCATCTTGCTTCTTGTTTGAACATAACCATTTAAGGGGCCAATGTAAGCTTCATGAAAAAGAAAAAAAGAAATAGTTTATGCCATATATGGTATTAATTATCCAAGGAATTCATATTCATAATGCATACATGCAAACAATACTCATATCTAAAAATGTTAGTAAAAAATGATATCCAAATATACATCAAAAGTTATGAAGTTCTAAACTTCTAACATGAGTCTACAAAACATCTCTCATAATAGTTTTAGTAAGAGAATCGACCATCATATTGCTAGTAGACATGTATCAAGACCATGAATTTATGTCACTAGTTGTGTCTACATCACAATATTCTATCAATATTAGGTGTCCACCTTGATATTATAGAACAAGATCTATCATGCCTAGGAGACAATGAAAAATCCTCTTGATGGCTTGTTCTTGAACAAGTCTTGGCTTACTCTGATAATGATTGATCAATCTGACTGTAAAACATATGTCAAGTTGAGTACCTAATATAACATACATAAGACTTTTGAGTGTTACATAGGAAACTCTTGTCTTTTTTTTTTTTCACTTTACATCACATAAGGCATTCTTCAAGGCTTAAAGTATAACATTTTTTTGTTAGAGCTTCCATGGGTTTGTAATCATGTGTCTCAAATCTTTTTAGAATCTTCTTAATGTATGTCTCTTAAGACATATTGAAAAGCCTTTGATCAATCCCTTATGATCTTAACTCTAAGCACAAAACTTGTTTCTTTATGTCCATACAAGGCAGAGGAAAACCACCAATTCATCATAAGAATGGGTGTTATTATCGACCAATAAAATGTCATCAACATATAAAGATTGTTGGGAATTGTCCCAAATTCCTAATTAGTAAAGAATTTTTTTTTCTAAAGAATATTGTATAGAATATTTTGTAAGTTAATATATTATTATTATATTAGATTTCCTTATAGAATAAGGAAAGTTGTTGGAAATATCCCTATAAATATTTTAGGTCATGAGAGAAAAAAGTTATGAGATGGAGATGGGCATGTAGAGACTATATGATGTGGATAGAGATGTAAGGAAGAACGAGAGGTACCCAGTGGAGCGATAGGGCTCATGGTAGGGTATGGATACGAAGAGGGGGAAACATGGGATGTTTTGAGAACCTAATAGTTGTATTTGGTTATGTCTTCTGTAATGTTTTGGTTCTATCCTCTGTAATGGTCTTTATGTATATATAGTGAAATGATTCTCTCTCATCCATGGACGTAAGCATGGTTGGGTGAACCACGTTAAAATCTCGGGTACTGTTTGTGTTGATTATTTTATCTTTGTGTTCATGAATTAACCTTGTTTGCATGAAAGCTTCCCCTGTCACAACAAACAAGTATGAGAGCTTCAGATTGAAGATTTTTGGAAGAGCAAAAGATTAAAAAGCACACAAGACAAAGATAAAAGGAATTTTAGTTGAAAGTGGAGTCGATTGCTCTCTCGTGGTGATCTGATACAAAAAGCATGTGTCATGGAGAGATTGAAGATTGGCTTCATGGAATTTGGTCCAAGGTGGAGATTGTTGAGAATTGTCTCAAATTCCTAATTAGTAAAGATTCCTTTTTGTAAAGAATATTGTATAGAATATTTCCTAAGTTAATATATTATTGTAATATTAGATTTCCTTATAGAAGAAGGAAAGTTGTTGGAAATATCCCTATAAATATTCTAGGTCATGAGGGGGGAAAGTTATGAAATGGAAATGGGCATGTAAAGACTATATGAGGTGGATAGAGATGTAAGGAAGAATGGGAGGCACCCAGTGGAGCGAGAGGGCTTCTAGTAGGGTATGGATATAAAGAGTGGGGGAAAATGGATTGTTTTGGGAACCCAATAGTTGAATCTTGTTCTATCTTTTATAATGTTCTCTATTGTATAGTGAAATGATTCTCTCTCATATGTGGACGTAGGCATGGTTGGTCGAACCACGTTAAAACCTATGTATGATCATTTTATCTTTGTGTTTTTGAATTAACTTTGTTTGCATGATAGCTTCCACTGTCACAACAAATTGGTATCAGAGCTTGGGTTGAAGATTTCTAAAATAGAAAAATATTACAGAGCACACAAGACAAAGACAAAAGGAATTTTAGTTGAAGATTGAGTCGATTGTTATCTCATGGTGATATGATACAAAAAACTTGTGTCATGGAAAGATTGAAGATGGACTTCATGGAATTTGGTCCAAGGTGGAGATCGTTGGAAATTATCCCAAATTCCTAATTAATAAAGAATATTGTACAGAATATTTCGTAAGTTAATATATTATTGTAATATTAGATTTCCTTATAGAATAAGGAAATTTGTTGGAAATATCTCTATAAATATTCTAGGCCATAAGGGGGAAAAGTCATGACATGGAGATGTGCCTATAGAGACTATACGAGGTGGATAGAGAGGTGAGGAAGAATGAGAGGTACCCAGAGGAACGAGAGGGCTCATGGTAGGGTATGGATACAAGGAGTGGGGAAACATGGGATGTTTCCTCAACCCAATGGTTGTATTTGGTTCTCTTCTCTGTAATATTCTCTATTGTATAGTGGAATGATTCTCTCTCATTCGTGGACGTAGGCATAGTCAAGGTTTAAAACGTCGGTAAACGCAGATATATTGGAAATATCGGTGGATATTTTTACATAAATATCGATTGAACATAAATGACTCAAAATGAATGAAAATACTTAGTGAACTTTTTTTAAAAATGATAAATTAAGGAATAATACACATATTAAAGTTGTTTACTTAGTGTAATTGATACAAGTACAATTAAAGATAATATTTGACAATTTTTTATAAAAAAAAAAAAAACTTAAATTCCTTTAATATATTTATATTCATTTATTTTAAAATTTTCAAAATACTTTTATTAAAACATGTTTTATTACATTTTAAATGAAAAATTAAATCAATTTATATAAAATATTTTATTTGAGATTTAATTTCTAAAATTTTATTAAAAATATGTGGTAACAACTTTTTCTACTAACATTAATTTATTTAAATAATTAAAATTATTAATAATTTATCTTATCAAATTAATTTTAATTTATAAAATATTAGAACTTCCTTAATTTTTATATTGTAGCAATTTTTTGGGTAAAATTATATTTTTAATATTTTAAAATAAAAAATTAAAATTAAATAAAATTGAAATGATAAATATAAAAAAAATTTAAGAGTGAAGTAATAATAATTTTAAAAAATAGGATTAATGAGATAAATATGGAAGTAGTAAAAAATAAAAGGATAATATAAAATAAAATGATAATATAAATTTAAAATGAAAGATAAATTAAAAATGGATAATTAAAAAATAAAAATAAAAAACAATGTAGAAAAAATGACATCACCCAAAAAATCCTTGATAAATCTTGAAAAAAATCTATGATTTTTTTAAAAATTGCCAATTTTTTGAGGAAAAATTCCTCCATGTGCATGTGCTCCTCATTTATGATTTTTCGACAAAATTTTGGGTTTTTAGCGAAATATCGGTAATATATTGCCGATATTTTCGATTTTTTGCCGAAAATCCCCTGATTGATAATCGATGGCCGATTTCATTTCGACCACCTCTGATATTCAAAATATTATTGATATTTTGGCGATATTTTTCGATTTTTTCATTACTGGGCATGATTGGCCAAACCACGTTAAAACCTTGTGTACCATATGTGTGATCGTTTTATCTTTGTGTTTTTTAATTAACCTTATTTGCATGAAAGCTTCCACTATCACAACAAAGACAAAGTAAAGAAACATTTCACAAATCATTTAAAAGAAAAGACAATCCTCTTAATTAATCATAACAAGTTTCAAATTACAAATGCCTTCATTTTCAAAAAAAGAAAAATTGAATACATTGATATTTTATTTTTTTTTCCTTTGTCATTATGAAATAGAATATCCATTTATTATGTTATAAATGAATCATCACATAATCAAACCTTATTGAGTACACTTTTGGCCTAAAAGCATGAAATAATAAGAAAATGGCAATGAATGTGAACAATTCTTCCAAGAACACTTGAGTCAAAGTTGTTATTGTCAAGGAATTGCTACATGCATCTCACTTGTCATCTAACGAAACATGGAGATCTCACACACAACCTCATTCAGACTCACACAATCTCATACATTTGATAGTGATTTTAGGAAGTGATTTTAGAATTTGTAATACTTGAAAGATAAAAAATTTTAAGTATTAAAAAGATTAGAAACATTTCCTAAAATAATGGCTAAACCTACTCTAAATGTTTATAGTCTTGGTATATTGTTTGTATTATCAATAGAAGAGTGGTATTGTCACTCATTTTCCATGTGCCGTGTGGTGTCTTTGTGGTCCCATCATTGCTTAAACCTACTCTAAATGTTTATAGTCTTGGTCCATTGTTAATATTATCAGTAGAATAGTGGTATTGTCACTTGGTTTTCCATGCACCGTGGTGTCTTCGTGGTCCCATCATTGCTTATTTGTAGTCTTGCCAACTATTTAGTTTCCTTGCATGCTCAGCAGTCAATGACATTTAATGTCAGAGCAGTAGAATTTTCATGAAAGCATTCACACAAGTGAGTGGACTACATAGATCAAGAACAAATACTGAGATAATAATTGAAGGTGGGGGAGGGGGGTTTAGACTTGGTCTTTTTATAACTTTCTCACCTATCTAGAAAAGGTTTTGTTTTTCTTCCCCAAATGTAATGATCTGATTTTTTTTTTTTCACCTTTGATCGGTATCAGATAAATTTTTCTTAATTTAATTATATTTACTTATGTCAAATCTTACTTATAATTAACTTTCAACTATGATTTTTAGTAAATATTTAATTGATAATAGAGTTGATAAATGATTAAAACATCATGGATATTTTTTCAACAATAAATTGCCTTTTATGTGTCAAAGAAATTTTTATGGTTTTATCTTACTTTCCTAAGAATTTAGGGGAATGAGCTTCCAATCATTAGGATAAAGGTTTATTTAGACTATGAATAAAAATAATTATCCAATTATAAAAATAATCTCTCTTTTTAATTTTGCTAAGAGATAATGCTCATATGAATTATAGAGAAAGATGATTTAACATTTGCATACTTAAGGCTCTGAGTCCTTCATCACGATGAGTTCAAATAACTATAGATGATATTTGTTTTGATGTTCTTGGTAATAAGTTTGGTTATGTTCAAGGACTTGATCATAGTGAGGTGATTAACACCTTTACTCAACACAACTTATATAAAGGTCATTACAACTAAATAGAGGATTGGGCAATTACAAAATCAAGCTAAATACTAATATAGGCAATTGGATGAGCAAGCTCATAAATTGGAGGGGCACGCTTGACGGTTAGATGAGAATACTAATGAAAATCAATACACTGATACATCATTGAAATTTGAATTATCCAATCTTAACAAATTGATATTGCAATTTATAACATCAAAGATGTAATAAGATACACTACAATATGAGCTAAACATTGGCCAATAGTCTATTTTGGTGTGATGCAACTAAAGCCATTTTGTTGGGCTTTCAACATTATATTTTGACTTTTTGACTATGTTTAGTTTCTGAAAAAATTAAGGAAAATGCAATAGAAAGAAAACACAAAGAAATAGTGGAAGGAAATAAAAAAATAAAGGAAAATAAAAAATAGATTAAAACTTAATAAATTATTTTTATTGCTTCAAACTCGTGTTATATGTTTTAACTTATCGATATAAAGATTAAATAATTTTAAAATGTATAATTTGCTAACTAGTTTTAATTATATTTGATTTTATTTTTTTTAGAATTTTTCATGAAACAACCAAACATGAGAAAATAATTTTTCTTATCATTTTTTTTCTTTCCTTATTATTTTTCGGAAACCAAACATAATCTTAGAATTACTACTTTGATTCCCAATATAATCATTCCTTAATGGGTAGTGGCAATGTGAGTTTTTTTTTTTCGTAATGTTTTGTTATAATATTTCTTTCCTCTTATTGAATCATTTTGTTTATCAATCTTGACATAGTGCATCCATTTTTCTTGGTTTAAAGATAACCCTTGTTGATATGTACTCTAAATGTTTTTTTCATTACTATGGGCATGTATATAAAATGTTTTCCAAGAACTACATGGAGAAGGTTAATGGTAATAATCTTTTTTTATTTTAGGTTTCTTGTTTTTAGAATGAGATCGTTGACTTCACTAAAAATTTCATATTATGGTTAAAGGTGGTTTTCATGATAAAAAGAGACCTATTCCCATAACTCTTTTTTTTTTTTAATAGAAAAAATTGACTTTTTCTATAAAGTTATTTTGTACCAAAACTATATGGTATCACAAATTTTATTTTATAGTAAAAACTAGCATGTTTCCATAAATATTATTTTATGTTACAAACTTTACATTTTATGGTTAACAATGAGGAGAATTCTATGGTTCCTATAGGGTAAAAGAAACCTACTAATGGTACAACTGTTTGTACCTCTTCTTATCTTCCTTTTTTCTTCTCTCTCCTGAGTAAGCCCATGGTCCCACTCAAATTTTAATTAAAAAAATAAAGCTATATTTACTAATTTGTTTTACTAATATTTTTTTTAAAAAAATCTAGTAAAAAACAGAGAATTTGCCTAAAAAAAAAAGTATAAATCTTAAGTTAAATTTATAAATAAATAAAAAATAATGTGTAATGAAATTTTTATTATCTAAATTCACATAAAATATTTTATAAAATCTATTTAATATTTTTATTTATTATTCATTTTTTTATCATAATCTATTTTTCATTCCTTTGAATAAATTAAATTTAAATTTTTTATTTGTTTTTGTAAAATTTTTATTTTGATTACATAAATATGCTATTCATCCACGTGTTCTAGAATAGTAATAGATTTTATTGAAAATGTGTCCCAGATACTAAGAATATGACGAGAGTATGAAAAATGTATCTAGGTATGAAAAATGTATCTTTAGAAGGTCCCCTATTTCTGTTTGCTAAAAATTCATAGGCCTTAAGGTATAATTCACTATCAGGTTTATGCAATCGGTCCATTAGTAAAATAAAATCTTCGCAAGTTATAATTTTTTTTTTTAAAAAAAAAAAGTTTAGATAAAAAAGATTTTAGATAAGTATATTTAATTATTTTTTAAAAATAAATTTTATGTTTTAAAAATTAAATTTTTTATATAAATATATGTTACTATTTGATCGGTGGGTTAATCTGTTTAAAAAATATCAAATGAATTTTATAGGATTTCATAGCTTTCTTTCTTTCTTGGAGACAATAGATATATGGGCATGAGAACCTGTATGTTAAAGCCAGTTTGGTGGAATGGTTGATTCCTATCTTTAAAACAAAGGACGCAATGTTCCTTAAATAGTTGAAAAAGGGATTTGTTGGATTTCTCTAATTAATGAAAGATTCAAATTAAATTTTGATGGTTCAAGGATAAAGAATAAAAGTGCATTAGGATATATAGGTTATTAGAAACACTAATAGAACTATAAAAATGATTGCAAGTAGGCATATAAGCAACTCTTCAATAATTATTGCGGAATGTATGATTTTAAGATATAGTGTATTAGCTAATAAGAATAATGGGTTTGAAGGTGACTCAAAAATAGTAATAGATTGTTATAATAAAAAAAAGTAATATTTCTAATTCTTTTACATTATTAATGAAGGATATTTGGAAGTTATCTTAAAATTTAAATATTTACTATTGTCATCATATTTATAGGAAAGAAATAAAATAGAAGATTGTCTAGTTAAAAAATGTATTTATAATATAAAGTTGATCAGGTTGTGATCAAATTTTTCTAAAGATGTTACAAAATTTGGTTTTAAAGATTGTTACGAGTCATCTTTCAATCGAATTTGTAGAGCTCTTCTCCTAAAAAAACCCAATTTGGTCAAAGTCATATGTCATGCTAAAGCCAGTTTTTTTCATAGGCATCTCATGAAGGTGGATGGGCGGTAGCTAGAATCAAAATTCTTTCTTACATTTAAAATAAAATGATAATTAAAAATATTGTAGGGTGTTCTACTTTGTAGGCTCTTCTCCTAATAAAAAAATAAAAAAAAATAAAAAAGTCAAAGTCTTGTATTATGCTAGAGCCATTTTTTTTCATAAGCATCTCATGAAAGTGGATGGACGGTAGCTCGAATCAAACTTCCTTTTCACATTTAAAATAAAATGAAAATTAAACATATTAAAGGGTATTCTACTTTGTAGGCACTTCTCCTAATAAAAAATAAAAAAAATAAAGTCAAAGCCTTGTATTATGCTAAAGCCAGTTTTTTTGGTAAGCATCTCACGAAATTGGATGGGCAGTAGCTCGAATCAAACTTATTTCTTACATTTAAAATAAAATAATAATTAAAAATATTGAAGGGTATTCTACTTTGTAGGCTCTTCTCCTAATATAAAAAAAAAAGTCAAAGGCTTGTATCATTCTAAAGCCAATTTTTTTCGTACGCATCTCGTGAAGGTGGATGGGCGGTAGCTCAAATTAAATCAAACTTCTATTTTACATTTAAAATAAAATGATAATTAAAAACATTGAAGGGTATTCTACTTTGTAGGCTCTTCTCCTAATAAATAAAAAAAAAACAAAAAGTCAAAGCCTTGTATTATTCTAAAGCAAGCTTTTTTCGTAGGCATCCCATGAAGGTGGATGGGCGGTAGCTGGAATCAAAATTCTTTCTTACATTTAAAATAAAATGATAATTAAAAATATTGTAGGGTATTCTACTTTTTAGGCTCTTCTCCTAATAAAAAAATAAAATAAATAAAAAAGTCAAAGCCATGTATTATGCTAAAGCCAGTTTTTTTCATAAGCATCTCATGAAGGTGGATGGGCGGTAGCTCGTATCAAACTTCTTTTCTACATTTAAAATAAAATGATAATTAAACACATTAAAGGGTATTCTACTTTGTAGGCACTTCTCCTAATAAAAAAATTAAAAGAAAAAAAAGAAGTCAAAGCCTTGTATTATGTTAAAGCCAGTTTTTTTGGTAAGCATCTCATGAAATTGGATGGCGGAAGCTCGAATCAAAATTATTTCTTACATTTAAAATAAAATGATAATTAAACATATTAAAGGGTATTCTACTTTTAGGCACTTTTAATAAAATAAAAAAAAGTCAAACCCTTCTATTATGCTAAAGCCAGTTTTTTTGTAAGCATCTCATGAAATTGGATGGGCGGTAGCTCGAATCAAACCTATTTCTTACATTTAAAATAAATGATAATTAAAAATATTGAAGGGTATTCTAACTTTGTAGGCTCTTATCCTAATAAAATAAAAAAAAGTCAAAGGCTTGTATCATTCTAAAGCCAATTTTTTTCGTAAGCATCTCGTGAAGGTGGATGGGCAGTAGCTCAAATTAAAACAAACTTCTCTTTTAAATTTAAAATAAAATGATAATTAAAAATATTGAAGGGTATTCTACTTTGTAGGCTCTTCTCCTAATAAAAATAAAAAATAAAAAATAAAAACAAAGAGTCAAAGCCTTGTATTATTCTAAAGCCAAATTTTTTTCATAAGCATCTCACGAAGGTGGATGGGCAGTAGCTCGAATCAAACTTCTTTCTTACGTTTAAAATAAAATGATAATTAAAAATATTGAAGGGTACTCTACTTTGTAGGCTCTTCTCCTAATAAAATAAAAAGAGTCAAAGCCTTATATTATGCTAAAGCTTGTTTTTTTCGTAAGCAATCTCATGAAGGTGGATGGACAGTAGTTCAAATCAAACTTCTTTCTTACATTTAAAATAAAATGATAATTAAAAATATTGAAAGGTATTCTACTTTGTAGGTTCTTCTCCTAATTATAAATAAATAAATAAAAAGTCAAAGATCCTTGCATGCTAAAGCCAATTTTTTTCGTAGGCATCTCATGAAGGTGGATGGGCGGTAGCTGGAATCAAACTTCGTTCTTACATTTAAAATAAGATAATAATTAAAAATATTGAAATCCATTTTTATATTTGATACATGATACATCCACTGGAGACCTTCACAAGAATTTTAGCACACAGCATCCCCACCTTCCAAGGCAGACTTCATCCCTGTCTTTTCTACCCACCAGCGTTTTCCTACAATTTCTTGCCGCTTTTATGAAGAAATTGCCTGCAATTTAAGCTAAGTTGAGTGACGTCTCATAGTAAAGAGTGGATGGCTTTTGCAAACCCTCAAAGTCAAAGAGCGTCTTTTTCTTCTATTTCTACTCCTGATTGGAATTACGATGTTTTCTTGAGCTTTATGGGTGAAGATGATTGCCCTTCCTGTGCGGGATGGAGGTCAGAAAAGATGAATAAGAGAACAGTTTCCATAGAAGACCTCTTTATTTATGGTATTCTAATGGAGCTTGAACAAATGACAAAGGATTGCCCAAGTATAATATCCCTTGTTGTTGAAGGATTGAAAAACATGTAGCTCATGCCAGCTAAAAAGATTACATGTTTTCATACTATTGATCCTCTATGAAAACACCTGAATATGTGATCCAAGTATTCCAACCTTATTCCTTCACTGCATTCTATTTCCCCATAATTCTGGTTTTCTAAATAAAGTTGAAAGCATATATAATCCAGTGTACTTCATGTTTGCTGGTGTTTGTAACTGTTGACTCACCACTTGTGTCATGCTTTACCACTTACAGGCCTGAGGCTCATGTTATTGAGGAGATTACTTCCACTGTTTGGAAGAGTTTAAATAGGGAATTCTTACATGTTGAGAAGAACCTTGTTGGGATGGATCGACGAAGGGCATCTTCTACTTGTACTTCTATTGGTTCATGGGATTATGAAGTTTTCTTGAGCTTTAAGGGTGAAGATACCAGATACAATTTCACAGATCATCTCTATGCAGCTTTGTATCAGAAAGGGATTCGTACCTTTAGAACAAATAATATTATAACTATAGAGGTCCTTGTTCATTTTACAACAAATAATTAAATCCATTGGATAAAGAAGAATAACATAAATAAAATGAAGATAGTGAAATTAATGATCATCTTATATAATATTTGTTGAGATGTTTATTTGGTATTACTCATAAAAATGTAGATTAAAGGCATTATTATACAAATATTATTTGATCTAGTTAAAATAAAAATGAACTTTCAAAAACACAAAAAGAAAATGAAGATATTAAGAATATTTTTTAAATGGTAAATGATTTGTTCAATTAGAGGTTGGATTTTATATTAAAACAAAAGAGTAAAATTTTTGTTTTGATCATTATACTTGTTCATAGTAATTCAATCATTTACTTTATTAAATACTTAAATATTGTTGGAGTTGGGTGGGTGCCCAAGTCAGTGTGACCTAACCCGATCCAACCAAATAAGAGATAAGGGTGGAACATTTTCTAGGAGTTGAAACTACTAGAAATTACCCAAAAATCACCCCTAATAAACTTTTCTCTGGAAAAGAAAGATTGAGAGAACTCTAGAAGAAAAGTTCCTTGAAAAAAGAAGGTGAAAGACTTTGTGTTGTGGAACAGAGTGATTCTCGATTTTAGGATGGTTCCATTCATGACTTGGGGTAAAGAATTAAATGGTGAAACAACTTATTGTTTTTTTTTTTTTTTTTTTTTTTTTTTTTTCAGATCTTGGGTATTCCAAAAAGTAATACAAAATTTTCCTACAAATATTACTTTTGAAATTTAGGAACAGTTCTCAACTGAGCAAATGTTCAACTACTTAATATTAACTTATTTTCTTTCAACCCTATTAAAAGTGATTTTTTTAATATTAGTTCATATGCATTTAGTTGAAGCATGATTTTTCTTTGTATATCAATATAAAACCGACTAAAATATAAGTCATTAAGGTCATATTTGGCACATTGGAATGGGGAATGAGAATGAATAGATATTTTCGGTAACCATTTTTTAAAAAAATTTCCTATTCTCTAAAACAAAAAAACAGGAAACCATATTTGACAATCAAAAATAGAAAATAGTTTTTTGCTTTTAAAAATTAAGAATAGGATGTCTTCACATAACATTTTTAAAATTATTTTAAGTTATTTTTTGAGGGCTATTTTAAAAAATAATTATACAAATATGGGGAATGATAAAAAATAAAGCACTACAAATAAATATATGTAAAAACATATAAAGTGGGTTAAAAACATTTCAAGTTCCTAAATAGATTTTTTACAAGATATTGAACAATTTTTTTAAAAAAATCTCGAAAATTGTTTTTCAAAATTACTTTTAAAGGCAATTACCAAACATGACCTTTATTTCAATGCCTATTTTTCCTTGATTAGTAATAAATATGTCAATTCCAATTCTTATGTTTGAAAGCACCAAAGAGTGTAAAGTCGAAATGAATGTTTGTTTCCATTTCAATTTTAGGTAATAATGAGAATGAGAATGGAAAATAAAATTGATAATAATAACTATACACATAACTTCAAATAAATTTTTTATTAATTAAAAAAAATCTTTGAGAGTTTCTTTACTAAATAATAAAAGTTGGTTTGATCATATAACCACCTAAAGCAATTTCTACTATTTGGACACAATGTTATTATTAATAAGTCAAAGTAAAATGTTTGTTTATAATTTTTTTTAAATATAATTTAAGTATGCAAAGTATATTATTTAGTTTTATCTTTAAATTGAAAGTGTCTAAATTTTTTAAGAAAGCGAATTTAATTATTGAATTAAATGAACTCCTACTTATCAATTTTTTTTATAAAGATGCGATAGCTCCTAAGATTTAACTTTGTACCATACTTGATCCTCCTTATTGAACTATTTTTCATAACTGAGTTTTAAGTTCACTCTTCTCTATTATTTCACTTTTTAGGTACAATTGATATTAATGAGGAGAAATCGAGTTAAGAAGGGTGTTTCTTTTGAAATCTACTTTACAATTAATTATTTAGGAGTTTTAAATTAAGATTGAACTTAGTATTGATTTCTAAAACTCTTTGAATTCTTTGGATGATCTTTGAATTTATGATTTAGATATTTTTAATTAGTTTTGGGTTATATTTTTTATTTATTTATGCTATAATCATTGTTATGAATCAATTTAAGGAAGTTGTCAACTAATTACTTGTTGGATTTGTTAGTTAAGGTCATTCACATGTTGGACTCTTGGGTTTGACAAGTGAAATGACCACGGTATCTTTGATCTTCGAGTGTCACAATTAACAACTAAACTATTTTCATTTTCAAGTAAAGTTTCTTGTTAAGGTAAAAATATACATTCAAAATAATTTAACCAAATATTGAATAAATATGTATCATACGGAGAAAAAATTTATATTAAAGCTCCACAAATAGTAGGGAATTTATTCCAAAATTTTAAAAGAAAATGTGAGAAAAAAGTGAAAAAAAAAAAAAGTCTAAATTAACTTGATCAAATTTTTACACATCTTAAAATTTATTCATCATTTTTTATGTTTAAAAATAATTTAAAAATATATAAATCTTTCCATAATTTATTTATATAATGATTTTTCTTTGTATATGATACAATGAACTAAACAAGTAAGTTTGAATTATTTCTTAATTTACCTTTTTTTTTAGATAGTTTGTGTAAGCCAACTAAAACCATTTTAATCAAGATATACATATCATACGAACAAATAAATTATAGATTGCATTTGTTTTGAAAAACGTTTATTTTTAATCTATAATTATTTATTATTATTATTATTATTATTATTATTATTATTATTATTAAATTGCTTTTTGTTGAGAAAAAAGATACTATGACTCCCCAATAGATGTTTTAAGTGATTCACAACATACAAGGGGTTGGTATTCTATTTTCAACTATTTACAAAATATATTTTTGTGTTTTTTTTATGGAAGGTTCTGAAATACCAAATTGCGAAACAACTTTGTCCCATCCAGACGAAAACAATAATCATGTTTGCCAAAATCATCGGTTCAACACTATTGATTATCTTAAAAAATAATTTTAAAATAATTCTTAAAAGGAGTTGTCTATGAAAAACAGTTTATATGCGAGGCCAAAATTTTCATGGCTTAATTAACATTTCTTGAAATAATCAATAAAAGACTTGTGAAAGAATATTTTAAATTTATTCTAAAATAACGTGTAAGTAACCTGTAAGAAATTTTCACAATTGTTAGCTTTCTTCACGCATTTGGTTTATTTTAATTTGGTAAGTGATCAAATATCATTATTATATTTAGTGGTCCAGCTCATTGAAGTGGTCAAAGAACATTAAAAACCAATACACATTCAAATCACTTCCTCTTATATTGACACGTGGAGAGGAAGTATTGTATCCCGAGAGAATTATCATGACTATATAATGAATCATACATGAAAGACATACAACAAAAGTAGTAAGAAAATTGGAGTTGTGTTTAGGAAAAGAGAAGAGGCTTTTATTCCAAAGAAGATGTGGCTGATCATGAAGGTTTTCCTCTTACAAATTTTAGTGTTTCAACTTTTTGGTGGTGGCATCCATTGCCAAGCTTCAACCCGCCGGCATACTTTTGTGGTAAATACTATATATGATTCTGGCCTTAACGTCACCTTTTGATTATAATATTTAGGGAGCAATATGACTCTCATTTTCCACCGTAGGACCCTTTACTCTGGTGTCGTTGAGTCGTTCATGCATGCTATCAATTTTTAAGTGGTTATACACTTGCATGAATGGATTGATGCAACTATTCATGCATGTAATATTTCTTTTGGGATGAGGTTGCATGGTTAACTTTTAATTGGTTGCAGGTGAGGGAAGCTTCATATACAAGGCTTTGTAGCACCAAGAAAATGTTAACAGTAAATGGACAATTTCCGGGACCAACTATATATGCTATGAAAGGAGAGACGATCATTGTCGACGTTTATAACAAGGGAAAAGAAAACGTCACCATTCATTGGTAGGTCTTGAGCGTGTCTCAGAGAAAGAGCGTCTCTCAGAGAAAGAGCGTCGACAACATGCCTACATGGCATACATTCTTTTATTTCTAAGAGGGGGTTGCAATATATTGCTTTGCAAATAAAGTCAAATTTAAAACAATACTTTAAGGTTATTTGCTTTAGTTCCATTGAAATACAGTAGATGCCGCTTGTTACTAAGATAATATGTTGTTACATGCCATCTTTTGTTAGTTCAAAAATAAGTACTAGTTTTAATGTATAGTTATTGTTTTGCAGGCATGGGGTGAACATGCCTAGATATCCATGGACAGATGGTCCCGAGTATATCACACAATGCCCCATTCAGCCCGGGTCAAAGTTTAGTCAGAAGATCATCCTTTCCTCTGAGGAAGGCACTTTATGGTGGCATGCTCACAGTGACTGGACCCGAGCCACCATTCATGGAGCTATAATCGTCTATCCCAAGCATGGAACCAAGTATCCTTTTCACAAACCTAATGCAGAAGTTCTCATCATATTAGGTATAAGTGTTGTTACTTTTAAATGTTAATTTACATATTATGAATTAATCAGCATAGCAAAATCTAAAATTATTGGAGTTGTTGAAATGCAGGACAATGGTGGAAGATTGATGTGAATGCGATTCGAGATAAAGGGCTTGCAAGCGGAGCTGATGCCAACGCCTCTGATTCTTTATTGATAAATGGACAACCCGGTGATCTACTTCCATGCTCAAAATCAAGTACAAATTAAGTTTAACTTCCCATTTTAAAATTGTACACAATTTCATTTGCTTGTATGTTGACCATAGTACTTTTTCTTATTAACATCAACATATCTAAGGCTTAATGCTAAGAAAGAGGAATATAGTTATGAGAATGGTAGAGCCATGATTTAACACATGAGAAAAGGCTAGTCCAAATATAATTTTGAAAAATGGAGCCAAATTTACACACCTAATCAATCAATCACTTCATAATTGGTGGATCCTCATGGAAACTTTTTCTTTTTCTTTTGGTTAGTCATAAGTATACAACTTTCCCTTTCTAATTGCAGGCACATTCAAACTAACAGTGGATCATGAAAAGACCTATCTACTTCGCATAATCAATGCTGCCTTGCATGAGCCTCTCTTCTTCTCCATTGCCAAGCATAAAATGACAGTGGTTGGGACAGATGGTAGCTACACTAAACCATTGACACGAGATTATATCACAATATTTCCTGGCCAAACCTTCGATGTCTTACTAGAAGCTAACCAACACCCGGATCACTATTACATGGCGGCTAAAACTTATTCCGATGCCCCGGCAAGTCGTAATATTTTTGACAACACAACCACCACAGCTATTGTACAGTACAGGGGATACTACACTCCATCTTCACCTCCCTTCTTGCCTCATTTACCTGCATTCAATGACACAATTGCATCGCTTCAAGTCATGGCCACCCTCCGAAGCTTAGCAGATGCAGAACATCCTTGCAATGTCCCATTGAGCACGAGCACTAAATTGATTTACACTATTTCTATAAACTCGTACCCATGCGTTAATAATTCATGTTCAGGGGGCAATGGGACGCGGTCTGCCGCAAGTATAAACAACATAAGCTTCCATACCCCTACAATTGACATACTAGAAGCTTACTATTATAACATCAGTGGTGTATATGGGGATAAATTTCCTAGCGTTCCACCAGTGGTGTTTGATTTTACAGCATATTATCTTCCATTAATCTATCAGCTACCGAGTGCCGGAACAGAAGTAAGGGTGCTCGATTATAACTCCACAGTGGAGATTGTTTTGCAAGGGACAAACTTGGTTGCAGGGGTAACCCACCCCATGCATCTCCATGGACATAGTTTCTATGTTGTTGGATGGGGATTAGGGAATTTCGATGAAAATTGGGATCCTTTGCACTACAATCTGGTGGATCCTCCCCATCAGAATACCATCTCTGTTCCTAAGAATGGTTGGGTTGCAATCAGATTCCAGGCATCCAACCCTGGTATGTTGCAAGCACTCATGTCCTCTATGAAAAAAAAAATAATCCTTGAAACAGCCAACATAGGTGTAATGTTGTGTATTTTCTGTATTGCAGGAGTGTGGTTCATGCATTGCCATGTAGAACGCCATCTGACTTGGGGCATGGAAACTGTGTTCATAGTGAAAAATGGTAAACACCCAGAAGCTCAAATGTTGCCTCCTCCATTTGACATGCCACCATGTTGAAGCTGCAAAGAAATAACATGCCAAAGATTTCATTGAATATTTGTATTATTCAGCTTTCATGATTTATTTTCTGTTCAATAAATACAATGCTAAGATGCCTCCCAATGCTATGTCCACAATAGATATATCTTGATTTGACAACTTTTGGCTATTCCAATTTCTTTGGATATGATAAAATATCATGTTGTATTAGAAAAGTTTGAAATGGCATAGTTAAAAATTATCTTGATTTGACAATTTTTTACTTCTCCATATTTTATTCCGATTCATAGAAGGTTAGGTATCATATTAATAATTAAAAAAAATTATAAATGATATAGTTTAGAGTAATTGACTTATTGTTATATTTTAAAATTAAACTATGATCTAAATGGATACTTGTGAAAAAGGTCATGAAATGGTTTGTTTATTTTTTTACTTTTACATCTAAAAGTATTTTGCAAATAAGATAATTTTTCTAAAGTCTTATACAGTTGAGATAAAGTCAGTTCTTTTTTATTTATTTATTTTAAATTAAAATAAACATTATTTCCTAAAGTTAAAATAATTGGTATATAATTTATATTTTTACCTTCTATTTTAATAACAATATCACAAGATCTACACCAAGATAAAGGAAAAGGAAAAAAAAACAAATCACCCATTTCCATTGCATGGGCACAAATTGAGCCTAACCCACACTGAAAGAACTCCAAATTTGAGCCTAACCCTTTTCTGCTTCCTTAAATTAAAATAACTAGTAAAACAAATCACTGGTTTTTGTAAATTAAAACGTAGGACTTGATCATTTGAATTTATGGTTTAGAGAAAAGACACTCACCAGTTAACTAAGTTGCTGCATTTGACCAAACCCCCCAAATCCAAGTCAATAAATTAAGTTGGCAGGAAAGTTGTAGAGTCATGAGTGGTGCGCTAAAAAATATTAAATAATAAACTTTGGTTTTATGGACTTGGAATATTCCGGCTGACATTCCAATGCTATGTGGTTGGAGTTGACGAAGCAATGCATGAGAATGTCAGAAGCGAAGAAAGGTGGAGAGAGGCCAAAATTTCACGCTACCTATACCTAATAGATAGAGTTAAAAGGAATAAATTTGGGCATGACCTAATTATACTTTATAAACACTCAAAAATAATTGTAAAGAATTAAATCCCAAAAAATAATTAACAATAAATGAAATTTTATGAATTAAAAAATAAATTAATTGTGATTAAAATGTTTTTTATTTGTAATATTTTTATCCATAAAAAATATTTTTACATTATAAATGATTTTAAAAAGAATCACTTAGTATTTAAACGTAAATTAAAAAAAAATGTTCATAAATTATTTTTAAGTGACTTTTTAAATTTTTAAAAGTGATTTTCAAATATATTTAAATTTTATTTGGATTGATTTTTAAGAGTTAAAAAAATAAAATTAAGTTGAATAAAAGTTTTTATATCTATTTAATTATTATTTTTTTTAAAAAAAAAAAACCCTTATAACTTTTAAAAAAGGTTTCATATAGAAGTCATAAAAATGTTATTTTTTACAAGAATTTTATAATTCTATTTTTGTTTAGGGATGATGAAGAGCTTCCAAGAGGAGAAGAGATTGCAGCAGAACTTTTAAAAGCTATTGAAGAGTCAAGGATTTCCCTCGTAATTCTGTCGGAAAACTATGCCCGTTCTAGGTGGTGTTTGGAAGAACTGACAAAAATACCCCTACCACAAACCGAAAAATCTAACCGTTAAAACTGAAATTGGACTCCGTAGAATGTTCTTCACAACAAAAATACTGTTCTCCTAAAATTCACGTGAAACAGAGCATGCCTAGCTTACTAAATCGGTTACTGAAGTTAAAATAATTGTATATAATTTATATTTTTATGATACAAATATCATCTTATGATAGATGTGATGAATGTGTGTTAAGTTTCAAATAAACTATTTGTTCCATTGTACTTTGAATCTTTTATGATCAAAGATTTTAAAACTAATAACATTTGTTGATTTAGTAATTGTTTTATATTTTAAGTCTAAAAAATACAATTGTGAACCTGTATTTTTTATGTGCGTCCCTACTTGACAATGAGACTTGTTTTTATTGTAAAAAACTGATTTTTTTGAAAAGTTGGAGTTGTCGCTTATTTTTTTTTATCTTTAAAAGAAAACAAAATAAGAAATAAAGCCCTAGTGTAACTCAATTTTTAAAGAAAATACGTGTTAGCAAAAACAAAGTTTGAATCCAAAGGTTAGGTTACCTATTGGTAAGGTACCATAGTAACATCCTTTTAAGCCTTAAAAATGTTTTTACTAAGCACGTAAAAGGACATTATGATAATTAATTAATTAATCAAGGATGGTGAAAAAAAGAATAATACAAGTAGATGGAATAATGCAAAGGCAAATTATAAGGATATGCGAAAATGATACATAAGAAATGCACAAAATAATTTGTTAGAAAAATTATATTATTTCAAATATCATAATACAATTTCTAGAGATTTTCAAAGAATTCATTTATAGTGACATGAAATTTCGTCCTCCATTCCCACATCAATCATTAATGATGTAAATTAAATTAAATGATTTTCCAACAAAATGATTTTCACGGCATTCCATCTACTTTCCAACAATAAAACTATTAATTTTAGTAACGGTGATCTCCTCTCAGTTTCCAGTGTCCGCCATCCATAGCCAAATCTCATTGATCCCCATCAACACCAACCCATTGGACAAGCAGATGAAACCTCACCCCCTCTCTCCAACACCGCTGCCACTTCATGCTGCTGTTGCGGTGGCCCCACCACATGCCCACCTCCATCAGCATGGTCCAACATCTCTCCGCCAACCCCCGCTATCAACCTTCCTCCTACCACAAAATTCGTTGAACCTGTAAACCCATCAAACCCACTCCCACAAAATCAAAATTTCCCACAAAACCCCAAAATAAACCATTGGTAAATATAGCTTGTTCCATACAATCTTTTGCGAGTATCCTTTATTTTTTTTACATAAATAATGACAAAACATAAATCTATTGAACGATATATTCGACATATGTATCTTTCCTAAAAAATCAAAATAACCGCATGTCTACTTTATTATTCATTATTCGATTCAAGGCTTCATTCTGGTTATTAACAGATTACCCAGGTTCATGGCCCATATATAGTGTTAAAATCTGCTTCATCAACTAAAATAGAAAAATCATAGATTTTCTAAATTATTTCCCTGAATTGGTTCTCATAGGCCCTGTGACTATTTGAAATGTAAGGGACAAACATGATGTTTTTCTCAACAGAGAGCCAATTTGGAGGAGTTTTTTCTTCTTCTTCTATCTTTCTTTCTTTCTTTCTTTCTTTTTCCTTTTTCCTTTACTTTTTTTTTTTTAGTGATATAGCGTTACTCTTTCAAAATATAAGTTGCATATAAAAGGTCTCAAGACTCAAAGTCATGCAGATGAGACTCAAGATAGAAGGCCAAAGTTTCTTGATGAGACTTTAAAGTATGATACTTTTAAAATGTCATCTACTTTGTTTTTGTTCAAAACCAAGTCTTTCAAACTTAGTCCTTATCCTTGAAATGCCAGAAAAGAACCCCTTTTTAAATTTGTTCACACACGCAAAACTGTAGATTTCAATAAGGTGTCTCATTGACATATGATTTTTTTGGGTGGGCTTTTGTTTCCTGTTTTTTCATTTTGTTATGGGAAATGGCGATTGTTTTGGTTGTATATGAAAATGATGATGTTTTATTTTAAATTGCATGTGTGATTAAGATACATTGCTTTTATTGATTCGATAATCACAGATAATTGTCTGAAGCAGGATTTCGTTGTAATCAATATGACATGGAATAAGTTGATTTTCAGTAAAATCATCTCTTTTTTCTTCATCATTTATTTCTTTCTTGAGATATCATACACAATATAAGTGAATATTTAACAAATGATTTATTTATTTTTTAAAATTGTTTTTTTTCTAAAGATATATTTTTCTTTGATTAAAATTAGTTGGTCTGAATTTAAAACAATATTATATCTTCTTGTCCTTGCATTAATATTTAATCGGTTTCCTATTTCTTTGCATTTCTTTAAAGGGTTAATATATTGGTATGCACAAGCTTCTCTTCTTAATTTATTTTTATTTTTTTAGAGTTTTCTGATACATACAAATACCATTAATTGATAGGACTAATGAAAAAGAAGCTTATAAAAGAAAGTGTGTAAAGTATCAAATAAAGGCTGACATCATCTAGGAAGGGACGTGAGTGCTCTTCCGGTATGGATAGAGGTTATCAGAGATCATTAAAGGACTATATTTAAAAGCCCTTTTTCTACGATTCTAATGGGGTGCTTGAAAAAATGGCTAAAGATCATCTAAGTATAATATCTCTGGTTGTCTAAGGATTGTCAATCATGTAGTTCATGCTAGCTAAATAGATTTCATGCTTTCAACTTATTGATCTTTGTTGTAATGTATACTCAACATAATGAAAACACTTGAGTATGCGATATAATGTATTCATTCTTTTACCCCTAATGCATTCTATTTGCCCATAAGTTAGGTGTGGACCCCGCATTTCGTGCTCATGCATTTCCCACTCGATGGCGAGCTCAATTTTATTTTCGAAAAATTGATTTTTATTTATTAAGAAAATGACTTGGAGTCGCCACTTATTTTTGTTTTATTTTTAAAGGGTAAACAAAATAAGAAAGAAAAACCCTAAGTGTGACTCCTTGTTTTGGAAAAAGGTGATCTGCGAAAAACCGGATCGAGTTCGGGGGTCAGGTTACTTGTCGGGAAGGTACGGTAAAAGACCGTAGCACCCCTCTAAGTCCCTAAAGTCGGGTCTCTACTAATAAAATGAAGTTGACGTGGCAATCAATAAGAAAATCAATGAATACTCAGAGCGATCATGCACATATGAGAATCAATACATGTATATAGAGTGACCAGAGTGAGAATAGGCGCGTACCTGACCAACGAGCCACCATGCGCTATCAAGAGAGGAGGTTAGTGCACAATTAAGGAATAATTTCGAGCATGTCATAGAGTAGAATAACATCAATCATGCATGACAATTAAATCAATCAATCAATCAGTCAATCAATCAATCATAAAATCATGTATGTGGGGCCCCCACCAAAGCCCGTTTATTTTTGCATGAATTAATTCTATAAATTCCATTATTCGGAATTACGGAATTAAACTCTTGCTTATTTTAAAATACATTTTTTTTTTTAAATCAAGGAAAATGTGAAAGACACTCGCCGAAGAGAAAATGGCAGCGAATTTTATTGAAATGGGGATGTTTGGTGCTCAGGTAAATTACTTTTAAAAAAATCAAGAGTTAAAATTACTTTTAAAAAAATGGAATTTGGTAAAATTATTTAAAGATAGAGGTTTTAAAAAATTAAATTTGAGGATCGGAATTTCGAAAAATTATGTGAAAATGGAAATTTGAAAATTAAATTTAAGAAAATGAAATTTTGAAGAATTGTTAGAGAATTGAATTTTTGAAGATTTGATTTGAAAGGAAATAGAGTTTCGAAGATTTATTTGGAGGCGACATTTTAAAAATTAAATTTGGAATTGTGGGATTTTTAGAAAATTAAATTTAAAAAATTCGGATCTTGGAAAATTAAATTTAAAATTAGAACATTAGAAAAATTATTTCGGGAATTGAATTTTGAAGAATTAAAACTTAAAAATAATAATAATAATAATAATAATAATAATAATAATAAGCAAATGAATAGATAAATAAATAGTGATGAAAATAATAATGATTAAATAAATAAATATAAAAATTAGAATTTTGGAAATTAAATTTGAAATAAATTAAAATTTTAGAAATTAATTGAGAATTGGAGTTGGGAACTTATATTTAAAAGTTAAAGTTTGGAGTTTTTACTAATGAAATTGGAGATTGTAATTTGAGAAAATTAAACTTTGATATTTAAAAAAAAAAAAAAAGAATTAAAATAGGAATAAAAAAATGAAGAATTTAAAATGGGAATGAGAGCTACCCATATGAAAGAAGGTAGGAAAAAAAATTGAGTGGATGAAATGGTGAGAGAAAGGAAAAAAAATAAATGAATAAAGAATGGGTTTGGAAGACTTGATGGTACGTATAGGAATAAAATAATGAAGGTGGAATGATGATGAAAAGAATTATGGCCATGCATGGGGGTGTGAAGGAAGTGTCTGGGTAAGGGTGACGGGTGTGGAGATTGAAAACTGAGTGGAACGGGAGTGGTTGTGGGCATGATGTTTCAAAAGTGGCTCACCAAAGGTGGCCATGTATTTCATGAAAGAAAAATGGTGGGTCTTATAGCCAGATTCTGCCTTCTTCCCAGCGTGAAAAGTCAATTTCTCGTTGAGTTCCTCTTCTATCTCTTTCATTTCCAGATGCATTCGATTGAGGAAAGTGTCTTTAGTCTTCTCAAGAGCTCAACATCATCAGGCCTGCAGCTTGTCTTGGCAAAGCTTTCAATTGCAGCAACTAAACCACATTTTCTAAGTCAAACATGACACCCTCAAACTTTGATCAGTGTCATTCGGAGACAATGAAAGAGGGGCAAAGAGATGGTTGTTGATCCACATTGATGTGAGACATGGTTTCAGAGCTCGGCTACATGGTAGACTGTTATTCAGAAAGCAGATGATTGCTTTCATGAGCCATTATGATCGATATACCCATTACTCTCCACGCTTCAAGACAACATGACTTAGTGGTGGTGATGACTTGCTGAAATCCAGCAGGTGATGCTACTCAGTTTCTTACCTGGCCATGTTCAAAAGCCCCATAAACCCATCTATATGCGGGAGATTCTCTTTTTCAGGAAACCCACTTCGTGAAATATTGATGACTCCAAGGTGTGATTTCAGTGTAGTGACCTTCATTTCCTCTCCAACCTCACACAACTCCAAAAGGTGATTCACAAATTTAGGGAAGAAAACGTCTATGAAAGAGGAAGGATCACAGGTTAAAACAAATTAAATCCCAAGAAACAAACAAGAAATGCCAAGTAGCAAGCATATTTAGCCTCATTTCAGATGTGAATCCATGGGCTACGAACAGGGGAGTGAGAGAGAAGATTAAATCAAACCATGTGAACCCATGTATAAGATGACCTCAAACGGAGCTCAAAAGAACGAGTCATTAGCAGGGCAAGCATTTCCAAACAATGGACGAAAGTTAAACAAACAGAAAAAAACACATGAAAGACAATATGATAGGAAAATATGAACTAAAAATTGACCATACCTGCACCTGGTGAAATTCCTCTCTAGCAGAAATGAACAAGAAACTCCTGAGCTCCTTCTCCTCTTTGCTCTGTAATAGAAACGCCGCTCCCCCTCCAGCTAACAGAATCTCCTCTTCTCTCACCTTCCCTCAGCTCTCTCTCTCCCTTAGTAGTCTTCCCTAAAAAATATCCTCTGTTCTCTAAATCCTCTCTCTCTCTCACTGCAGCCTTTTTTCTAAATATCTCTAACCGCAGCCCTCAAGACCTCCAGCAGCTGCCTCTCTCCACTACCCTCAGTCTCAACCTCTCTGTCAAACGACAATGGATACCTCACCGAAAAAAACTCTCCCTCTAAAGCTCCCTCAAAAGCTCTCTGCTACCCCTCCCGTCCAGAATACGCTCCCCCCTAAAAAAAAAATCTTTTCCAACGGCAGCCTCCCCCTCCACTACCCTGCAGCTGGCAGAAAAAAACCCCCCCGCCGAATCTCACCTCTCCCTCTCATAACAAAAAGAAAACCTCCTGCAGATTCCATGCCAGGTGTCACCTTTTGGTTGCTTCTTCAAAAGCACTATTTGATTCTATGACCACCAACCACGAGGCGACACGTGGCCCTATGAGATTGTGACACTTGGCAAAACAGGCTGCCTAAAAGTGAGCCCCTAATGGGGGTCTACATTAGGTTTATAAATGAAACTAAGCATAATCAATTTTAGTTCATGTTTTCTACTATCCGTTACTCTATTGGCTCATCCATGTATATGCCTTGCTGGTGGCAGGTCTGAGGCGGATTATATTAAAGATATTACTCGTGTTATTTTGCTGAGGTTTAGTCATAAACTCTTACATGTTGACAAGAACCTCATTGGGATGGATTATCATTTGGAAGAAATGGAAGAAATTTTTCCACAGATGATGGATTCAATATCAAATGATGTTCGCATGGTTGGGATCTATGGACTTGGAGGAATTGGTAAGACAACCATTGTCAAAGTTTTATATAATCAAATTGCTGCTCAATTCATGATTACTACCTTTATTGCAAATGTTAAAGAGGATTCAAAAAGTCAAGGTCTACTTCATTTACAAAAGCAACTCCTTCATGATATCTTGCCAAGACGGAAGAACTTTATAAGCACTATTGATGAAGGGATCTATATGATTAAAGACAGGCTCTGCTTTGAAAAGGTTCTTCTTGTGCTTGATGATGTTGATGATTTGAACCAATTGGAAGCCTTAGCTGGTGATCATAATAGGTTTGGTCAAGGTAGTAGAATTATTGTAACAACTAGAGATAAGCATTTGATGGAGGTGCATGAAGTGGATACATTATATGAGGCTAAGAAATTAGATCACAAGGAAGTTATTGAACTCTTTTGTTGGAATGCGTTTAAACAGAACCACCCCAAGGAAGATTATGAAACACTTTCAAATTTTATGGTACATTATGTTAATGGTTTGCCATTAGGTCTTAAAGTTTTGGGTTGTTTCCTATATGGCAAGATAGTATGTCAATGGGAAAGTGAATTGCATAAACTAGAACGGGAACCTAACCAAGAAATTCAATGTGTGCTTAAGAGAAGTTATGATGAATTAGATTGCACACAACAACAGATATTCCTAGATGTTGCTTGCTTCTTTAATGGAGAGGATAAAGATTCTGTTATTAGAATCCTAGAGGCTTGTAACTTCTATGTACAGAGTGGAATACGAGTCCTTGGTGATAAGTGCCTCATAGGTATTGTAGACAACAACATATGGATGCATGATTTGTTACAACAAATGGGGCAAGACATTATTGGACAAGAATTTCCTGAAGAACCTAGAAAATGGAGTAGATTGTGCTATCTTGATGTTGTAAGTCGTGTATTAACAAGAAAAATGGTAAGAGCAAACTGCAAATGAGCCTACTTTCAAACTTGAATGATATTTAGAATATATAAGCTTCAATAATATCATTTTTGTTTAGGTTACAAATATGACTTGTATGTATTTTGCTCTTCAAATATTAAAGGCATACTCTTGAACTTGTCTATACCAAAGCCGATACACATTACTATTGAATCTTTTATAGAAATATTGGGTATTTATCAAAACTTATATAAATATTGAGAAACATTATAAGAAATGATAAAATAAGCAATAATGCACTTATTGAAGTTATTTTTCTAAAGGAAACAATATATGTTTGATAACATTTGTGATATTTGATAATATTTACAAAACTTGAAAACATATTTAATATTAAAATGATGATTTATCTAGTTTGGATGTATTCACAGATATAAAAACATTAATATATGGATAATTTTATAAATTTCTTTATATTTAAGTACTATACAATATATATATATATATATATATATATATATATATATATATATATATATATAAACTTATTAAAAAATTATCACGATTGTTTTATATTTTTGAGAATTAGTTAAATCGAATTTGAAATCAAAATTTAAAATCTTATACCATGAAATTACCAAGGAGGTTGAATAGGTAATCCTTGGACATTAGCCTAAAAATTATAAATTTTTAGATTTTTTTTTTATGAATTCTTTAAGTAGATTGATAATTATTGATTAACTTCAAGAATTCTAATCATACATGGAAACACAAGATATTCGTAAAAAAAACTACCCACAAGGTCTCTCAAAGACTTTTTCAAATGTCAAAAACCTCAAGTCTAGAGACTATAGAACTATAATCGACTTGATATTAAGAATTATATATATACAGATTTATCCCATAGTGGCTACTCCTTGAGATTTACACTATAATACCTACACTTTAACCTCACATCCATGACATAAAACTTTTGTGCTCCTTAATGGATTCCTTAATACTTTGAGGGGATATGATAATCTACCACAAACCCATGAAGAATGGTGACTCAATTATACATTTTTTTAAAACATAATTTGCAAAATGATGAAAATAGGAATAAAACACAAAGTAATATAGATTGATTATCAAAACAATAAAACACAAGAAACAAAACAAAAATGAGTTGTTTTGTGTTTAAACATTTTGACATTTTAACTATTTATTAAGGACCATTGAAGGCTATTAATAATAGCCACGGGCATAATATATATATATATATATAAAAGAATAATCAAAGCATAATTAATTATTACTACCATAAGGGTGTTCTTATAATTTAACTTAATAGTTATTTTAATAAGTATTTATATAATTTGTGGCAATCAATTTTTTTTTTTTTAAGTATTAGTTGTTAAATAAAAATGTTTGGTTTTTTTTTTATTGAAATGAAGTAATTAAAAATGATTAAATTTCTAGTCTTATAGCAATCTTTTAAAAAGACTAAATAATCTAATATATTAAATAAATAAGAGATATTGTAACTAAATAAATAGATATATAGTAACTAAATATAGTAACCAAATATGTTAACAACTTCCAACAATACTGACCTATAGTCCAAATCCCAAAAATGACATAACCTTCTAAGCATATGAATTTAGGTTGTCAATTTTATCATCAAACTAGAATATGATTGACATCAATTGAAACTCACTAGCTTCATCTCATTTTGGAATCCTATTTATTGGCTGATTTTATGAAGAATTACCATCCTTACATCATCTTTTCCATGATAATAATACTTAGTGTGGAGCTTGGAAGCCCTCACTAAGATATTGCTTTATTTACATGGATACCTAAGTATATAGTGATAATGTGCTTCGAGTATAAAATTTACTACCATTTGCCTGCAAAAAGCATTATAAAACTTTCCTCATGCTGCTCTTGTCATTGACATGTAGCTCATTTGACTCCCCATATGTTTTATTATGATTTATAGTTGGCAGGTATGAGCCCAAATACATCAATGAAAATGTGGAAAACACTTTCAAGACATGGTGTCAAATGATATTGGAATGGTTAGAATCTATAGGAGAAAAAGTTACTAGCGGAAGAGCCTGATGAAATTAATGTTAGGGCTAATTATTCTGGCCCCAAATTTAAATTAAAATTCTAGTTTAAATTCAATTGTATATTCTCAATTTCGTTGCATTTTCTGATTCTCTGAACTAAATTTTATATTCCAAAAATAATAGTAAACTCTAAGTTATCCACGAAAAATAAAAAATAAAAAATAAATTGCATCAAGAAATAATATAATATAAAAAGCATAACCTTTATTACATGGAGGGGAATAACTGGTCCTTCAATGGCATCAGTCCTTTCTTTCCTCCACAAAATTTAAAAATCATACTTGTTAGTATTATTAGCTCCACCTTTTACTCTTAGCTTCACCATTTGCTCCTTAATTGTATTCACCATTAGCTCCTTAATTGTAGACTCCTTGATTTTCTTCCATTTGATGTGACCTTCTTTCCTTAGTTCTACTATAAATAGGCTAAGATGTAAACTTGTTATATTATGAAATATAGAAAGATCATTCTTTCAAAGTTTTTTCTCAATATTTTTGTATCAATACTCATTGATAAATATTAATTCTTGATGGAAACATCTTGAAAATGCAATAAATTCATATAAAATCATCCCTAATCTCAAATCAGCATAATTAACTCTAGTCAAAATATTTCTTTTTTTTTTTTCTATGTTGGGATGAATTTAGAATTTATTGGAATTGTTTCATAAACCAAAGCAATTTAATTGTAATTTAATAAACCAAAATCAAATACAGACATTTCAAAATCAATAACGTAAGCAATCGGTTCCTTTTTATTGCTAAAATTATGAAATCAAATACGAAAGTGTGAAGGAAAAAAAGTCAGTCCAATATTTCAAAATTTTGTAATTTTTAGGTTTTGAGGAAAAAAAAATATGTCAGTAAAAATGTTTCAACAATTTTGTTATTTATAGGCTTAGGAAGTGAATTGAAAATTCTAAAGAATAAACTAAAAAACTGCCCTACTCATGAGAGCTTGTGATGTTAAATATTTATATCAGTTTTTCATGTGTAATTCACCAGATGAACAAAACTATTTATCATCCCCTCGCAAGCTAATCAATTTAGGAACAACATAACGCTTACTACAAAAGGTCAACAACAATGTGCTTGGAAAATGCTTTGTAAGCACATCAGCAAGTTGATCAATAAAGGGAATATATTCAATAAAAAGATCATTATATAACATTTTGCCACAAATGAAATGGAGATTAAGTTCAATATGTTTAGAGCAAGCATGAGAGAAAGGATTTGTAGTAAGTAGTACTCTGATTATCACACCACAAAAATGGAGGGGTAACCTATGCTATAAATAATTCCTAAAGCATAGATTAGATTCAAGTGAGCTCAGCAATTTCAGTAACTATGCCACAATATTCTAATTTAACACTACTCCTTGAAATAACCCATCACCTAGTAGAGAACTAAAAACCAAATTCAGCCTAAGGAAGACACAATAACCATGGGGGCTTTTCTTGTCATCGGGACAAGAGGCACTGCATCTGAATAAGCTTGAAGATGAATAGAATCAACCATTTGTAAAAGAATACTGATAAAAAAAATCCTATTAAATAACGCAAAATATGTTTCACAACTAACCAAAGGGCAAAAGTAGGCTGAGACATGAACTAGCAAACTTATTAACAACAAAATATAGGTTTGGTTAAGTAATGGTGACATATTGCAGAGCAATGACAATATTGTGAAGGGGCATTAGGAAATGGCTCCCCATCAGATTGAGGTAAGGTTAGACCAACATGAGTAGGAGTAGCAGCTAGTTTGCAAGTAAGAATTTGTGCAAGTAAGCAAGTTTGTAATGTACTTGTGTTGACTAAGAAGAAGGGCTTCAAATGTATAAGTGACCTCAACACCAAAAAAATAATTGATAACACCAAGATCATATAGGGAAAGGAAGCATCAAGGAAAGCAATCAATTGAGAGACTTGAGTAGAGCTACTACCAACAACTAATACGTCGTTAACATAGACCAGGATAATGACAAGATAAGAGGCTAAATAATAAACAAACATTAAATTATCATCCCTTAAGCATCTAAAACCCCAGTTGCCTAATGCCGATCTTAATTTAGAGAACCAAGCATGAGGAGCCTACGTGAGGTGGTCATAGAGAGTCTTGTTAAGCTTACAAACATAGTCAGAATATTAAGATGAAAAAATCCTTGTGGTTGGAATACAAATACTTGCTCATTTAAATCACCATTTTAAAAAGTATTATGCATATCCAACTAAGCAAACCATGTATCCAACCAACTGAGAGAGTAATCATGAGAACAATTCAAATAGTAGCCACTTTGACTACCATTGGACTAAAAGTAGTCAATGCCATGTGTTTGATGAAATCCCTTGGCAATCAAGCATGACTTAAAACATTCAACATTGCCATCAAGATTATACTTGAACTTATAAACCCACTTGCAACCAAGAATATTGGTTTTCAAAGGTAAAGGAACTAGTGTGTAGGCATCATTCTTCATCAAGGCATCATAATCAGTTTTCATAGCTTTTTGCTAATGCAGATCCTTGATAGATTGCTGAAAAGTAGACAACTCAATGGAAGCATTAGCTTGATAAGTCTTACGTTTAAAAACACTAGCTTTGGCATGGGTAAGCATAGGATGAGTTGATTACTACTCAAAAAGTGTTATTTCATAGCTTGCAAGTAACTCTTATAAACACTTTTGAGTAGTAGTTATCACCTTTTAACCCAATTAACATATTAAGGACCCTTGCAATCAATTCTAATTAAATTGTGTTAAGTTTTGGTGTTTTGATAGCTTTTTTATCACCAAAGCAATCCGAGATTGAGGAGAGATTCTTTGGAATCCATGGCAAAAGATGTCCGGACAGGGCGTCCGGACACACCATTGGAGAGCGGAGGAATGTGGGTTGTAGTAAGGCTTGCTCATTGTAGTCAATGATTTGGACAACATATCCGGATAGGATATGCTATCATCCGGAGTGTGATTCTCTTTTCGTGTCCTCTGGGGGAATCCGGATGGAGTTGCTCCGGACAACGACACGCGGCATAGCTCAGTCCACCCGGGTAGGAATTCCGTGCGCCGATATTTTACATCCGGATATCTGACGCCGGATGGGAGAGGAGACGTTTCAACTTCCCCGGACAGGCATGTCCAGATCCTCTATAGCGTTCACCCGGAGAGCATCCGCGGCCGACATTTCAGATTACCCGGATTTTGCACAGTGTCGCGGTGTTCTCCTGAAGCTTCCCGATATTTGCCACCGACTAAGTTAGATTTTTTCTCTCAATATATTTTGTGTAAATTTCTATTTTCTCCTTGTAATCAGTCAAAGATATTATTGGGATATTTCTTAGAAAATATCTTCTCTATATATATCTTTGAATCAATGTAAAGAGGGAGATCCATCATATATCATATATATGAAATAGACGAACAGAGCACTTGCTCTGTTTTTCATATTTTTGTTATCTCGTTCTTTTTATTTCTAGCCAACCAAACTCTGAGGATTTTTCCTCAGAGGATGAGAGGCTAGGCTCTTCGTCTCTTGGAGTGAAGAAAGTCGGGTAAGTTTCCACATGCACAAATTGGAAGTTTTGTTGTTTTAGTTTTTAATGAAGAGAAAGTGTGACCCGTTAATGGTTTTTATCTTTTTAGTTAACTTAAAACACCTTTAATTCACCTGGGCCAACACTTGATAAGGATAGTGATCTTCATCCATTGAGATGCACTTGTTTATCTCTTGCGAGCCTTTGGGAGGTGGTTTGAAGGTAGGATTTTCTAGAATAGCCAACACTTGGTAAGCTTTTGGACTCCACGGAGACATCCATTAGTTATCTCTTGTGAGCTTGAGACGGGTAATCCAAGGTTAAAGATCACCTTGAATGGCAAAAGCTAGGTGAGAGGCACGAGTCATTGCAAGTTGCATAAGTGAGAGGGATTTAGTGTTTGAACCCATTAAAGGGAAGCATCTGTACCACACCGGTTAGAGAATTAACTATATGTTAATTCTCTAATGCGAGGAAAAGAAACAAGTGACCAGAACTCTCTTTTTTGTATGAGGAACCTGAGCCTAGTGATCTAAACTCCAAGAAACACTTTTCTTTGTAAGTAAAATCAGTTACTATTTTTGGTTAGTTTAAAACCAAACCTTTTTCATTTAAACATCTTTATGTTTTCTTTTAACGCTATCCTTGAAATGAAAAGGCACCAATTCATCTTTGGATTAATATCAATTTTGAAGTGAAAACCCATCCCAGTGAATGACCCTAGAGCCACTATGCTATGCTAGCTAAGGCTATCCTAGTACATGGTGTAAAAGGTTATAAATTTTGTTGATTGCTCTCGTCTGAGGACTGAAATCAAGACACCAACTGGACACGAATCAAATGGCACCACTGTCAGGGACCATTAAGAGGACACGAATCAGCTGAGACACCAATTGGGAACGAATCATGAGTATTAATAGTTGGAGCTAATAGATGCATCCTAGAGTCCAAAACCACAGGTTGAATGGGGGATGGAATAGGGAAACTGAAGAAGAATGATGGGTAGAATGTAAAGTATTAGAGGAAGAATGAGAAAGAGAAAAAAAGGGCATAGGAATAAAAGCAAGTGGAAAAGTAAGGGGAGAAGATGAGTCGAAACATTAGGGAGAGTGCCTGCAACCATAGGAAAACAAGATTCATCAAAGACAACATGATAAGTGATGTAAACTCTATCAAAGGTCCAATCAAGACAAAGATACAATTTGTGACGAGTGTGATAACCAACATGTAAACCAATATTGTAGTTTCTATTTATTGAAAGGACGAATAAAAGGATAACAAAGACACCCAAAGGATTTAAAGGAAGAGTCATCAAGAATTGACCCAAAAAGAACTTGATAAGGAAATTAAAAGTTTAACATATAAGAAGCCATTATGCTTATAAGAAAAATAGTTGCACAAAATGCATACACCCAAAATTTGAAAGGCATAGATGCTTGAGTGAATAAGGCTAACCTACAACATAATGATTTTCAGAGATGCTTGAGTGAACAAGGCTAACCTACAACATAATGATACTACTTGGCCCTTCTATTGTGGAGTTTTAGGACAAGACAATCAAATGTTTAATGCAATGATTGGCTAAGAATGAGAAGGCTTGAACTCACCCCTACCATCAAATTGATTATATTTTATCTTATTGTTAAATTGGTTTTCTACAAGATTTTTGAAGTGAACAAATATAGACAAAGGTTGACCCTTTGTATGCAAAGGATACAACCAAGAAAACAGAGAGTGAAATCATCTTCTTTACAATCTCAACATAAATGTGACCTAAACAAGGATGTAAAATGTCAAAAGTCTTAGAGGTAGCATTATTAACTGCAACAGCAGGATGATTAAAAGGCTTATGAGAATGACAATCTAAATGAGAATTGGTTGATTCAGAGACTTGAAATTTGTACATGCCATTTTCAAGCTTGCCTTTAATAATTCCTTCTTTGTATTAAAATAGTTTTTAAAAGATAAGATCAAATATGAGACTTTTTAAAAATTTTAATTAAATAAAAATATGACTCCAACATATTATTTAAGAAATAACATAGATCTCTTTGCTTTTCCAAGATGCTCATAAATTAAGTTGGGGGTGTAGGGCTCATGATTGTGAATTTGAACCAAATACTTCTAAAAATTACATTTAAACAATCAAATGTTGATTTTAAAAATTATAATTAACCTTCAAATGTTGACTTTAACTTTTAAAAAAGTCTTTCAAACAACATCTAAATCCTCAAAATCAATTTTATTAATAAGTCAGCTAGCATGTGTTGCTTCACATATTCAACCTTTATCAAAACAAGTACAAAGGTTAACTTACGTTCCAAGTGATTTCCTTCCAAGCTTAAGCTTATTTTCATTAATAAATTGGAATATATCCTATATGTTTGTTTTAAGTGAAATTCATTCATTAAATTATTTTTTATCCTTATTTTATACAACCCTGTTAAAAGTGCATTTGATAGTGATTCTAAAATTTATAAATTTTCTAACACTTAAAAATTTTATTAGAAAGATAGAAAAGCTAGAAATACTTGCTACAATTACTGACAAACACACTCTGAGTCATCATATACCTACTACATTCTAGTACAAGTGCCTAATAAAATAATTTTGGACCTAATAATTATTTAATTTATGTACCTAGTAACACTTTAAGAGCTTATATGAATGAGATTGATTCTATTAAGGATAAAAACGTTCATTAATGCTTGAAAATATTTTTTAAAAATTAGATGTTTAGAGTATTATGATTGACTATGTTTCTATTCTAAGTGTTTTTAGTTAATTTTTTTTTTTAGAAGTGTTTTTAGGCTAGAAAACACTACAAGTGATTTTTTAGATTTTTAAAAGTATTTCCTAAATTTTTCCAAATACCTAATTTAAAAAATAAATAAATAAAACAATTTTTAGGCTAAAAGTATTTCCTAAAGTCATTACTAAATGAACTCTTAAAGTGCATTTGACCGTGATTCTAAGAAGTGTTTCTAATCTTTCTAATACATGAAAAATTAAAATTTTCAAGTGTTAAAAAAGACTAAAAACACTTTTTAGAATCACTGTCAAATGCACTCTTAGAGCCCGTTTGATAATGATTCTTGAAAACATTTTTAATTTATATAACACTTGAAATTTTTTATCATTTAAGTATTAGAAATGTTAAAAATATTTTTTTAAATCACTCTCAAACGCACTGTTAATGTACTTTAAAAAATCACTTTTAAATAATTAAATATTCATTTGAAACTATTCTTGAACATAGAAGTTTTTTCAAAAATAATTATTTTGTTATGTTTTACTACTAAATTATCTTCATAAAAATAAATTATTATTAACAAAACGGCTACGGATTAGAAAAGTTTTACTATAATCATTCCAAAAGGATTCTATAACATGCACCAATCAAATGCTGCATATGTTATCAGACAGCCAATGCTATCAGTTGATCATGACACTTCACGTTGCATTTTTTTTAATATTATAAATATAATTACGTACTTAAACCACAAATCAGAGGTATTTGCTCTTACTAATTTTCCTCAAGTAATTATATTTATCAGAACTTATCCCGTCACAATATTTTTTCTTATTCCACATAATCATTTCTTTAATAACCCACAAGAAATTATGATTTACAATTAAATATATAACCTTTCATAAGTCAACTCTTACTAAAATGTATTGCAAAAATACTTGTGGAATTTAGCGTTATAATAAGATAAGTAAATATTTTCCAAAAAAAATATTTCTAAAATTTATAACCCAAAAATCTATGCCCTATTCGGTTTTTTAAAAATAGTTCTGAAGAACAATTTTTAAAAACTGTTTTTTAAAATTGTTTTATTGTATTTGGTAGAATAAAAATTTATTTGAAAACCTAAAATATTTTTTATATATTTTTAATATTTGATTTTTATGTATAGTTGTGGACCTTGCATTTCGACTCATGCGCTTCCACTCGATGGCGAGCTCAATTTTTATTAGAAAAATGATTTTTATTTAGTGAGAAAATGACTTGGAGTCGCCACTTATTTTTGTTTTATTTTTAAAAGGGTAAACAAAATAAGAAAAAAAAACCCTAAGCGTGACTCCTTATTTTGGAAAAGGTGGTCTGTGAAAAACCGGGTCTGGCTCGGGAGTCAAGTTACTTTTTGGGAAGGTACGATAAAGACCATAGCACTCCTCTAAGTCCCTAAAGTCGGGTCTCTACTAATAAAATGAAGCTGACGTGGCAATCAATAGGAAAATCAATGGATACTCAAATCGATCATGCACATATGGGAATCAAAACATGCATAAAGAATTACCAGAAAGAGAGTGGATGCATACCTGGGCCATGAACGAGCAATGCGCTATCATAAAAATGGGGTTAGTGTACAATAAAAAAGCACAAAACCTATCACATACATCACCAAATAGAAATTAAAACTGTTTGAGGGAAAACTGGATTTTTTAAGTTTATTTGAAAATTGGAGTCTTAGAGATTATTTGAAAATTGGAGTTTTAGAGGTTATTTGAAAATCGGATTTTTAGAAATTAAATGTAAGAATGAGATTTTTAGAAATTAAATTTGAAAGAGATTGGGACCTTGAAAATTATTTGAGAATTCGGGATTTTTTTAAGAAAAATTAAGTTACGAAAATTGAGACTTTGAGAATTAAATTTTGAAAGAAATCAGAATTGAAAATTATTTGAGAAGTAGAAATTATGAAAATCGAGCTATAAAAATTGGAAATCTTGGAAATCATTCAGAGGCAGAATTTTTAAAAATAAATGAATAAAATGATAACAATAATGATAATAATAAGTAAGTAACGGAATAAATGAGAGAATTAGAATATTAGGAATTAAAAAGTAAGTGCGGAAATTGGAAAATTGGAATTTCGGAGAGCTAAATTTGGAAATCGAAATTTTGAAGAATTATTTGAAGGCGGAATTTTAAGTAAATGAATAAGTGAATGGAATAATAATAATGATGAAGTAATAATGATTGGATAAATAATTGCGGAAGTTAGGATCTCGGGAATTGGAAAATGGACTTAGGGATTGGAGATTTAAAGATTTGTTTAGGGATGAAATTTTAAATAAATGAACAAGTGAATAAATGAATGAAACAATAATAATAACGAAAATAATTATTAAACAAATAAATGTGAACAGTGGAATTTTTTATATTGGAAATTAGATTTGGAAGTTAGATTTTTGAAGAGTTGAACTTTAATGATTGGAATTTTTAAAAGAAATGAATAAAAATGAAATTATAATAATAATGACCAAAATAATATTTAAACGAACGAAAGTGAATAGTAGAATTTTTTAGATTAAAAATTGAATTTAGAAGTCAGATTTTTGAAGAATTGAACTTTAATGATTGGAATTTTTAAAGGAAATAAATAAACAAATAAATAAATAAATAAAATAATAATAATGAAAATAAATAATTAAAGAAAAGAACGTGAATATTAGAATTTTTGAAACGGGAAATTAAATTCGGAAGTCGGGATTTCGAAAAATTGTTTAAAGATGAAATTTTAAAATAAATAAATGAATAAATAATAGAATAATAATAACGATAATAAATAATTAAAGAAAAGAACATAAATATTAGAATTTTTAGGGGAAATTAAATTCGGGAATCGAGATTTCGAAAAATTGTTTAAGGATGGAATTTTAAAATAAATAAATGAATAAATAAATAGAATAATAATAACAAAAATAAATAATTAAAGAAATGAACATAAATATTAGAATTTTGAAATAGGAAATTAAATTTGGAGGTCGGAATTTTGAAATTTTGTTTAAAGATGGAATTTTAAAATAAATAAGTGAATGAATAAATAGAAGAATAACAACGAAATAAGTAATTAAAGAAAAGAATGTGAATATTAGGATTTTTGAAATGGGAAATTAAATTTGGAAGTCGGGATTTTAAAAAATTGTTTAAAGATGAAATTTTAAAATAAATAAATAGAATAAAAATAACAAGAATAAATAATTAAAGAAAATAACGTGAATATTAGAATTTTTTTGTAACGGAAAATTAAATTCAGAAGTCGGGATTTCAAAAAATTATCTAAAGATGAAATTTTAGAATAAATAAATAGAATAATAATAACCATAATAAATAATTAAAGAAAAGAACATGAATATTAGAATTTTTAGGGGAAATTAAATTCGGGAATCGGGATTTTGAAAAATTGTTTAAGGATGGAAGTTTAAAATAAATAAATGAATAAATAAATAGAATAATAATAACGAAAAAAAATAATTAAAGAAATGAACATAAATATTTGAATTTTGAAATAGGAAATTAAATTTGGAGGTCGGAATTTTGAAAATTTGTTTAAAGATGGAATTTTAAAATAAATAAGTGAATGAATAAATAGAATAATAATAATGAAATAAGTAATTAAAGAAAAGAACGTGAATATTGGAATTTTTTAAATTAGAAATTTAAATTATTGGAATTTTTGAAGTTGAAAATTTAAATTCAGGAATCGGAATTTTTATTTAAAAAAAAGTTTGGAATTTTAAAATAAAAAATAGATAAATAGAATAATCATTAAATAAATGAATGCGAATATTTGAATTTTTTTAAGTTGGAAATTTAAATTCAGGAATCGGGAAAAAAAGTTTGGAGATGGAATTTTAATAAATAAATAAATAAAGTAATAATAATAACTAAAATAATAGTAAATAAATAAATAAATAAATATGAAAATTGGAAAAAAAAATTATTTTTTCTAAATGGAGTTTTGAAGATGAATTAAAAAAATGAGGCACGTGTGCCTTTAGAGTTAGCATGCAGAGGTGGCCATAGCCATGCTGAAGTGAGGCCCGGGATGCTGCTAGGATTGCACTGTTGGTGGTGGTGGCGCTGCTATTAACTTTCTGGTGTTGGGTCTGTTCTTTTTTTTTTAAGGCTAAAATGCCACCAATGGCAAGTGGCAAGAACGTGTGAGAAAGTGTAGGAACAACCAAATGCAAAAAAGAAACACCATTTTATAGCGAAGCCATCTCTTCTCTTCTTTTTCAATTCCTTCACTTTAGTTTCTGTAAAAGCTAGGAAGATATGTGACTGGAAACAAAAATAAGAAAAGAGCAGATGTTTAAGAATTTTCTATTTGGGCAGTATCCTTGTTGATAAAGTGAAGCATAGACCCACTCTCATATCTTTTCCCTTAATAACCCCAAAAACCCGAATCATCTAGAGTTTCCGACACCAGATCAGTCACATCCATTACATGCAATTGCTCAACACGCTGATGAAATAGATTCAAAACGAAACGCACCTGATTTTTGCGGTCTAATAGATCCAAGGTGGTGATGGAATCGAGCTTGGAAACGTCGTCTACAGCTTGAACATGAAGCGAACACTTCAGCCGGGTCTGGAACAGTTCACGGGTATGGGCAGCGATGGGATGATGACCGATAACAAAAACGTTGAAGCTGTCGAAGTCATAGAGACCCCAGTAGGGAAGAGAATGGAAGGTGTCGATATGCTTGGGAGCGTGGCCATGATCCTCTTCGTCTTCGTGGAGGTGAAAGAGGCATGGCATTTCTGCCATTGAAGAAAAAGCTTTCCCCTCAAAAAACTCTTTGCTCTGTTTTCCTTCTCCTCTCAATCTCTGTTTTTCTCTCGTTCAGCTCCTTTCTCTCTCCAGCCCCCGAAAAAAATCCGGAATCCTCTTCCGCGCCCCTAAAAACCTCCTTTCTTTTCTTTTTCTTCCCCCCGTTTCGGACCCTCCCCCGAAAAACTTTCTTCCCCTACAAGTCTTCACCTGCTCCCTGCAACCACCATGCCATCTTTGCCACATGTCCCATACGGCCGGTTTCTCTCTTTTTTTTTTTTTTTCAGAAAGAGGTCCCCCCCCTACTTCAAAGAAATGGAAAAAAAATTTCATTCCCTGAGTCGTCCGGAAAGGGGTCTACAATAGTATTTTATTTTTAATAGATTTATATAATTATTTTTTAAAACAAGCATTAGAAATAAATATAATTAAGGCTCTGTTTAGTAATTATTTTGTGAAAATAGTTTTTTAAAAAAATTTTATAATATTTTGTAGAACAAAAATCTACTTAAGAACTTAAAATGTTTTTAATCTATTTTAAATATATTTTAAAAATAATTTTTATATGTCATACTTCATTTTTAATCATTCGACATACTTATATAGTTATTTTCTACAATAGCCATAAAAAATATAAATAAATAAAATAAAAACAATATAAATCAACTAAAAGATGTTCTTTAAAAAATAAACAATTTCTAATTACTAAATTGTTATAATTGAAGTAATGAATGTCACCACGTAAATTATAATAAATGTTAATTAAGTGTTATTTATGACTTTCATTAATACTCATTAATGATAACCATTAATATTATTTATGAGTTCCATTAATATTCATTAATGAGAATATTAATGGAAGTCATTTAGAAAGCCTATAAAAGGGCTTCCCATCCCTGTAATATGTATCCTTAAGCAAGAAAGAAATTTCTTACTTTCTCTTAACATTTCTCTTCTTTGATTTCTTTCTCCCCTCTATATATATGTTATTAAAGTAATACATAGTCATCTATACTTTTATTTGAGTCACATTCATTTTCATTTTACAACACGTTATCAGCTCGAATTGCTCTGAAGGTAATTCTCGTATCTTAAACTTGAAGTTATTTATATAGAATAAAATTTTACATATTTATATTATTGTTGATTTGTTTTGTTACATATTGTTAAAAGTTATAAACAAATTATTTGATTTTGTTTATAATCAAAGTTATACCAATGCTATCAAGTTATTATAATTGATTCTAATAATATTGTTTTGTCATATATATGAAGTTATTTGACAATGTCGAATATCACAAAACTTGAATTTGTGGCACTTGACATTTTGGGAATGAACTATCTATATATCTTGGATCCTTGATGCTAAAATACATCTTGATACAATGAATCTTGGAGCTATGATCAAAGAAGGAAATCAAGCATCCCTACAGGATCACGTAAAAACAGTGATTTTCCTTCATCATCATCTCCATGAAGGTTTAAAAAAAAAATGAGTTTTTGATAAGAAATCACCAGTCTCATCCAACTAGATCTGAATCATTCCCTGAAGTGAATGCAATATCGTTCCAAACTCGTGGACGTGAATGAGAACGTGGTTGTGGTCATAGAAGAAATCCTCGATACCATGGTTCTTATAATAATAATTCATCAAATTCTTAGAAAATGAAAGCCTCATTGCACCACCAGAAGTGGAACAATACTAAGGCAAAACAAGAAAATGGGAAGCGTTTACAAGATAAACCTCCTAAGAACCATGAGAATAATTGTTATAGATGTGGTATGAAGGACATTGGTTGCGTACCTGTCGTACGCCCAAACATTTGGTCGACCTCTACCAAGCATCAATAAAAGTAAAAGGAAAATAGATAGAGATGAACTTTACCGATGGTGATGGATTGGACCTAACCTACTATGACATTGATTTCTTTGGAGGTCCCAATGAAAAAACAGACCATTTGATAAATGATGAGAAAATTAACGTTGATTGATGTTATTTTATATATGAAATAATATATTATTATGTCTTATATTTACATATGCTTTTCTTTGTTATTTACATTATGCCTTGTTTTTTTTTTTTTTTTTTTGTTATATCTGAAATCCATGTGTTATTTGGTCTCAAGATGAATGAGGATGATCTATCTCTCGCAAACTGTGCGACCACGCACACAATTCTTCGAGATAAAAGATATTTCCTTGAATTGACATTAATAAAAGCTAATGTAAGTACCATATCTGGTACTAGAAACTTAGTTGAAGGCTCTGGAAGAGCAAACATAACGTTGCCAAATGGAACTAGATTCCATATAAATGACGCTTTATATTCTACCAAATCCAGAAGAAATTTGCTCAGTTTTAAAGATATCCGCAGAAATGGATATCATATTGAAACTATGAATGAAGATAATGTAGAATATCTTTACATTACTTCCATTATATCTGGCCAGAAGCTTATAATGGAAAAAATCCCAGCTTTCTCCTCTGGGTTGTATCATACGTACCACTATAAAGCCTATTGAATCATATGTTGTCATGAACCAGAAGTTCAATGACCCAAAAGTTTTTGTCCTTTGGTATGACACGCTAAGTCACCTAGGGTCTTCAATGATGCGTCGAATAATCGAACACTCACATGGGCATCCACTAAAGAACCAAAAGATTCTTTAGCCTAATGAATACTCATGTGCTGCATGCTCACAAGGTAAATTGATAATCAGACCATCTTTTACTAAAGTCATATCTAAGTCACCAGTCTTTTTAGAAAGAATACATGGGGACATATGTGGGCTTATTCATCAACCATGTGGACCATTCTGTTATTTTATGATCTTAATAGATGTTTCTACTAGGTGGTCGCATGTTTGTCTCCTTTCTACACGTAACATTGCCTTTGCTAGACTCCTTGCATAAATAATCAGATTACGAACACAATTTCCACATTATCTAATTAAGACAATACGTCTTGATAATGCTAATGAATTTACTTCTCAAACATTCATTAACTATTGCATGTCAGTAGGGATAAATATTGAGCATCCCATTGCTCATACTTATACCCAAAATGGTTTAGCAGAATCCTTCATCAAACGTCTCCAATTAATAGCTCGACCATTACTAATGAAAACCAAATTACCTGCTTCCGCCTGGGGACATGCTATTATGCATGCTGCAACTTTAGTCCGTATTCGACCTACAACTTACCATGAATACTCCCCTTCACAACTTGTGCTTGGAAAACAACCAAATATCTCTCACTTACGAATCTTTGGTTGTGCAGTATATGTACCAATTGCACCTACACAACGCACTAAAATGGGTCCCCAACGAAGTCTTGGGATTTATGTAGGTTTTGATTCTCCATCTATCACAAGATATCTTGAACCTTTGACATGCGATGTTTTTACAGTCCGCTTTGCGGATTGTCATTTTAATGAGAGTGTTTTCCTATCATTAGGGGGAGAAAAGTCGATTCCTGAAGAATGACGAGAAATTAGTTGGAAGGCATCTACTATGACCCATCTTGATCCTCATACAAATCAATGTGAACTAGAAGTTTAAAGGATCATTAATTTACAAAATCTTGCAAATCAATTACCAGATGGATTCATTGATACAAAGAAAGTGACAAAGTCACATATCCCGGCTGCAAATACTCCAGCACGGATTGATGTCCCTGTAAAACAGTTAACAAATGAATCTAAGATACGCCTGAAGCGTGGTAGACCTGTCGGCTCAAAGGATGTAACTCCCCGGAAGAGGAGAACCCAAGAAAAACTTGGCACTCTAGAAGAGACCATCAAAATGACTGATCAATTTAAAATTGATAAATCTATAGCCCTAGAAGACGCACAAATAATGCAGAAAGCCCCTGAAGAGGCACATATTAAACAAGAAGCCCCTAAAGAGGCACATATTGAACGAGAAGCCCCTGAAGAGGTACAGGTACCTGAAAATTGTGAGATCTCAGTAAGTTATGTACACATGGGAGAAAAAAGCGATCGAAATAATATTGTTATTAACAATATTTTTGCTTTCCAAGTGGCTTCTGATATCATAAGAAATGATGAAGATCCCGAACCACGAAATGTGGAAGAATGTCGACATAGAAATGATTGGCCAAAATGAAAAGAAGTTATACAGGCAGAGTTAAACTCATTAACAAAACGAGAAGTTTTTGGACCTATAGTCCAAACACCTGAAGATGTAAGGCCTAATGGGTACAAATAGGTATTTGTACGAAAGCACAATGAGAATAATGAGATCATAAGATATAAAGCGCGATTAGTAGCACAAGGTTTCTCGCAGAGACTTGGTATTGACTACAAGGAAACATATTCTCCCGTCATAGACGCAATCACATTTCATTTCTTAATTAGTTTGGCAGTCTCAGAAGGACTGGATATGCATCTCATGGATGTTATTACAACATATTTATACGGATCCATGGATAATGATATATACATGAAAATTCCTGAAGGATTTAAATTGCCTGAAGCAAATAGTACAAAGCCTCGTAGCATGTACTCAATCAAGTTACAACGATCCTTGTATGGATTAAAGCAATCTGGACTCATGTGGTACAATCGCCTTAGCGAATACTTGCTAAAAGAAGGGTATGTGAATAACCCTATATGTCCATGCATCTTCATTAAGAAATCAGAAACCGGATTTACAATTATTGCAGTGTATGTTGATGACTTAAATCTTGTTAGAACTCCTGAAGAGTTCACAAGAACAACAAATTACTTGAAAAAGGAATTTGAGATGAAAGATCTTGGAAAAACAAAATTTTGTCTCGGCTTGCAAATCGAGCATTTTCCAAATGGAGTTTTAGTACATCAATCAACATACATTAAGAAAGTTTTGAAGCATTTTCATATGGATAAAGTGCATCCTTTAAGTTCTCCAATGGTTGTTTGATCACTTAATGTGAAAAATGACTCATTTCGTCCTTGCAAAAAAAAATGAAGAGCTACTTGGTCCTGAAGTACCATATCTTAGTGTTATTAGTGCACTTATGTATCTTGCCAATTGTACATGTCTAGACATTGCTTTTTCTGTCAATTTATTAGCAAGATATAGTTCCAGTCCAACTCGAAGACATTGGAATGGTATCAAGCATATATTGCGTTATCTTCGAGGAACTACTGATATGGGTTTATTTTACTCAAGGGAATTAAAGCAACAGTTGCTTGGATATGCAGATGCAAGATATCTTTTAGATCCACATAAAAGTAGGTCACAAACAAGGTATGTGTTTAATTGCAATGGTATTGCTATTTCATGGAGATCTATCAAACAAACAATGGTGGTCACATCATCAAATCATTCAAAAATACTGGCAATTCATGAAGCAAGTCGTGAATGTATATGGCTAAGATCTATGATCTAGCATATTCAGGAATCATGTGGACTCTCCTATATCAAAGGTGACCCGACAATATTATTTGAAGATAATGTTGCATGCATTGCACAAATAATAGGGGGTTATATTAAAGAAGATAGAACTAAACACATTTCACCAAAATTCTTTTATACACATGAACTCTAGAAGAGTGGTGAAATTGATGTGCAACAAATATGCTCATCTAGCAGATTTATTCACAAAATCGTTGCCAACCTCAATATTCAAGAAGTTAATACACAGGATTGGAATGCGTCAACTCAAGGATATTGACATGGGGGGAAGTATGCTTGTAAAAGGGTGTTAGTGTATTGTACTCGTTTTTCCTTCGTCCAGGTTTTGTCCTACTGGGTTTTACTGGCAAGGTTTTTAATGAGGCAGTCCTAACATACCAAGAGCAACTTAAAGAATTATAAGAATATTGCACTCTTTTTCCTTCGCTAGGTTTTTCCCATAGGGATTTTTACTAGCAAGGTTTTAATGAGGCATATTCTTCAATGTGGTGGACATCCAAGGGGAGTGTTATAACTGAAGTAATGAATGTCACCACATTAATTATAATAAATGTTAATTAAGTGTTATCTATGACTTCCATTAATACTCAATAATGAAAACCATTAATGTTATTTATGAGTTTCATTAATATTTTTTAATAAGAATATTAATGCAAGTCATTTGAAAAGCCTATAAAAGGTTTCTGATCCCCTGTAATATGTATCCCTAAGCAAGAAAGAAATTTCTTACTTTCTTTCAACATTTCTCTTCTTTGATTTCTTTATCCTCTATATATATATATATATATATATATATATATTATTAAAGTAATACATAGTCAACTCTAATTTATTTGAGTCATATTTATTCTCATTTTACAACATCAACGCATTTTTTTGTTTTTTATTCTAAAAAACAAAAAATTATTCTAAAAAAATTACCAAATATACCCTAAAAGATATTTTTTGTAAACATCTTAATTTTTGTTCTAACAATTTTTTATCATCAAACATTAAAAATAAAAATAAAAAATAAAAAATAAATAAAAACAATTATCAAATAGGCCTCAAATTAATCTCATAGATAAATATATTTTTACCCAAAAGATAAAAAAAAAACAAATATTTTCAAGAAATTTTGTTTAAATTAAATATAAGACTTCTCTTTTTGCCTACCGGGAACTGAAAAGGTTTGGAAGTGGGCGATTCTTAGAACAAGTAAAACAATTAAGCCATCTCTACCAGGGAGTATCAACTACAATTAATCTCCTCAAGGAGCTTTCATTTAATATATATACTTGGAATTCCAAATTACACAATAAATAAATTGTAACTACAAAGTTGATTATGATTAAGAAATGACACACTAACAAAATGGCTAATGAAATGACGACTAAGTTATACTGCTGCAAAAATGTGAATATGTACAATCCACTTTGGCAGGGATGCCATGCTGCTGGGGTTTCAATTCGTAGCCTAGCTTCAAGTGTAACGCCCAAATATTTTTTAAGGATAATTTAGGAAATTACTAATAATAATTAAATTAGTTAATTAATTAATTTAATAAAGTGGAAGAAGGGTAAAAGTGTAATTTTACGAATAAATACCCTAGGTATAAATTAGAAATTCTATTTCTTCCTGTTCTTTTCTGAATAGAGTTCCTGCTTGCAGAATTTTAGAGAACGTAAGTTGGAGTCAGATTTCAAGGTTGAAGAATAGATCTCTATAGGTAAGATTCTAACCCCTAGTTTAATATTTTAGATTCATTGATTAATTTCAAACACATTAGATATCTTTTGGAAAACCCAAATCTAGATTAGGGTTTGTCTATTTAGTTTTTAAATCAAAACATTGAAAATTCATGAACATGAATTATTTCATTGGTAAAAAAAAAAAAAAAAAAAAAAAAAAAAAAAAAAAACTGGAAGTTTTAGAAATTAGGAATTTCCTAAATGTTTAAAAAAAAATTAAATTATGAACATGGGGCAGTTTATTGTTGGAAATTGAGAAACTTTGAAATTTAGAAGAATAAATCTGAGTAAAAAAAAAAATGAAGGAAATTTCTGGGCGTGTTGTGGCGGCAGGTGATAGCCAGAGAATAATAAAAAAATAAAATAAAATAAAATAAAAAGACTTGTTGGTTATGTCGTGTGCAGTGGGAATGAGAGAGTGAGAAAATAATATTTTACTAATAAAAAATAAATTCTCGTGTGCTGGAGTGGCAGAGAGTGTAAAAAAAATGTTTTTCATATATATATTATATTAATAAAGTAGTAATGGGTAGAAAAGAAAAGAAAAAAAAAAGTGAGATACAAGTGTTAGGAATGGGTAGTAATGCTGAGTATGAAGACTAGTATAATATGGAACTAGGTGTTGGAACTTTTGATGAGGTATAGGTTCTTGCTAGTAATTGTTAAGTAATAATAAACCAGATTTTTTTTTTTTTTTTAAGAAATGAGGTAGCAATTTAGAGAATTAGGAAGTGCAATAATAATAATATTTATATATACAGGTTTATGTAAATAAAGTGAAGTACAAGATTAGTTGGTAAAATTAAGCTAATAAATAGAATAAAATTTAATTAGTAAAATAAATAGTAAATAGTTAAGTTATGAGGTGTTCTTTGACTTAAATTAGAAAAAAAAAATTATTATAATTAAATAAGGAATAGAGTAATTAAATTATTACTTTGTTAATCAGAAATATTAATCTTAACATTTAGAAATTTTAGGATTATCAGATTTATATTTTAAGGTAAATAGTAATAGTTGTCTTTTTATTGTGTTAAGTGAGGAGTAGACTTTTCAGGGTTATTTTTCCTTCAAGGTCTTTGCATATTTTGAGGTAAGGGAAGTTAATGCAATATTTATAAAATTAAATTATTTTATATGTTATTTTGAATTGTGGAAAAGAAAATGATATTTTGTTACCATGCATGGATCAAATTGTTTTGCACTAAATATTATGTTGGAATATTTTGTTTTAATTATGACACAAAATATGAGGATATTATGTTGTGTAAATTTGAATACTTGAACAAAAACATCACTCTGGTTTATTTGGCCCTTGTCAACGGGATATAATAGTTGACTATTCGGCCTTGTCAACGGGATATAATAGTTGAGCTTTCCATTTCATGGTGGGAATGTAATTGATTTGGACCCCAGCCTCTAGGGGTTTGGTTGGAGGTTACTAGTACTAGTAGTGTTTGGTTCCTTCCACCAGGAACAATTTGAGGCTAGCCACCCATTTGAAAAGTCTCACCTAACTGGGCATTTGATATTTGATAACTAGAGTAATGAAAAAAATTGAATGGATTTGATTGAATCTTATGTGAAAGTGTTTGAATTTGACCTGAAAATGGTTGGTTGAAATTTAAATATATTGGTATTTTTGAAACTCTGATATTTGATGAGAAAAAAAAAAAAAAAAACGATATCTCCTATTTGAAATGGAAATATTTGATCCATGAACTGCATTAATATTCCTTATTGGGCTGTGAGCTCATTCCCAATTGTTGAAATTTTTTCAAGTACTATTAGTTCAGGTAAGGAGTGATGGCTAGGCTGAGGAATGGTCATCATTAGGATTTGACTTAGGATTTTATGTTGGATTTTGTTTAACTGTTAGTTATGTTCATTTGGATCCTTTAGTATTTGGAAGTTATTTGGATATTGATCCTTCAAATTTTATGTTAGATCAAAGTTGAGTTTTGGAGATTTTGAAATTTGTTCTAGTACTTGAATTGTTTAAGTTTGCAAATATTTCGACAATGGATTTTGGATAGTGGATGTTTTAGTTTTGAAATTGAATTTTGAGAATTTTAGATTTTGTTCCGCTACTCTGAACAGGTATTTCGTAATTGGTAACTTCCAATTACAAGATAATTGTTTGGGTCAGGTTACACTGTAAGCCTTCGCGTTTAAAGTGTGAATTGACCGTCACGCCCTTGGAGTGGGTCTTGGGGCGTGACAGAGTGGTATCAGAGCACTAGGTTTTGATCTTGATGGGAATTTGAATTGGTTTAGATTGGGGATAGATGAGTGACGCATTTGTTTAAGTTTTAGTTTCATTTAGTATAAATTCCAATTCTTTCTTTATTTGGAAATTTTCTAATTGGTTCTTTAGTGACTAATTTAGTTATGCCTTATTATTTTAGGACATCATGCCACCAAGAAGAGCAGCTTCTTCACAAAACAGTCAGGCTAATGATGATGTACCTCCAGTTGAGGGTTTGCCTCCTATGAGTGCAGAAGGGATCTATAGGTATCTTGGGACATTAGCTGGTTTAGTTGAACGCCAAGCTCGAGCTGCTGGGACTAATGTTCAGGGACAGTCTTCATCTTCTAGGGGTAGCTCTTTTGATGACTTCAAGAAATTGGGTCCTCCTTACTTTTCTGGTGCTACATATCCCATAGAGGCAAAGGCTTGGATCCTTAAGATGGAGAAATTCTTTGGTGTAAAAGATTGCTCTGAGGAGCAAAAAGCCTCCTCTTATGCAGCTTTTATGTTAGATAAAGAGGCTGATCATTGGTCGATCTAGTGTCTGGGTTGCACAGTCATTGAGATGGTCTCCGAAAAACCATTGTGGGAAGATTGCGGCGCTGATACTCTCTTTCGAATTGGGTTCTCCGATGAGCTGTCGAAGTCCCCAGCTCAGTTATCGAACTTGGGCTGCGATTTTCTCTAGAAATGCTTAAGGAGAGAGCCCACTGAAAGGTGGAGCTACAATCAGCTGCTGCAATACCCATTTATATCATCTTCATCCCCCAATTACATCACAGAAGCATCCTTGAGATCAGTCCTCAACTGCTTCAATTTCAGTGATGACGATGATGAAGAAACCGAACTGAACCCCAATCTTGCCCCCAAAAATTAAGTTTCTGCCCATGATAAAATCCAAAAATTAGCTTCAAATAGAGGGCCAGTTTGGGAATCAAAAGATTAGATGAACGTTAGGACATGGATCAGTGATAGAGCAAAAGCAATAGTGGCGAGCTGTTGTGGGGACGAAGGAAAATGGACCAATTCGTCATATTCAAATTTCATAGGGAAAACAGAGGAAAGTGAGAAAACATTCGCCGAATATCCAAGTAAAAAATTTTAAAAGTAATTTTTTTAAAAAAAAATTAAAATTAAAAAAAAAAAAGTTAAGCAGGGTGGGGCGGGTATGGGAATTTATTATACCCTCTCCGTCCCATTTAATTTTTTAAATTGGACGGGAATGAGAATTATTTTAAATAAACCAGGCGGGGATGGGACGGGGATGGGACGGGGATGAGAATTATTTTAAATAAACGGGGAGGGGTTGGGATGGGGGCGACCCCTCCTGAACCCGCCCCGTTGCCATTCCTAATGAGATTGGCCCGTGAGCGCTATTTTTGTAGTTAAGGGTGCTGTCCATGATTGCCCTGGTAATATATTGTCATTTGAATTTGACTCAAGGTAAAACTGGTCACCTTTTTGCTCCCATCAATCCAGAACACCGAAATTCTTCGGATGAAGGGCACAGATTCATTAAATCAGATCAGATGTGGCTTGGGTATCAACCAATTTCTTGAATTGGGATTGGCCACACCAATTGGCTAAATAAACTGAGTCAAATTCAGGCTTCATTCCAAGTCTATGGCCCATCTTATGGGGTGAAGAAGTGTGGGGTTCATCTACTATATTAACAAGATGAGAAAGAAGACAATCAACCAGAATTTCAATGCAGCACTACCGATGAGAATTCAAGTTTCTTCACTATTAAAGATTATGGTGAGCTTACACCTCTTCTTTTTACAATATTGATATAATGAAGCAAGCCACTTCTACATTGAGAGGATGCATCGGCACAAGATGCTCAAACTTGAAAGGTAGAGATGAAACTATCATATTGTTATTGTCTTACTGGTTTCTCTTTTGCAGGGTTTTCTTATGCATTTGATGCTTTTGGGGATTAGAACTCGTAAGAATCTAGTTGAGAATTTAGTCATATATTGCGTAGCAGTTGATTCCCAAATTGAACCATTTTATTTTAGCCTATATTTTCATTTTATGCTTCTTGTTCTTCATATTTTTTATAGGTTTTTCCTTTTAATAGTAGTCATGGACTGCTCGAGCAATATTCTGTTCAAGGTTGTTAGCTAGCTTGCTAGAACTAAGGAGGGCGTCCCGATGATTCTCTTCTATCTGTGCTTAGCCTTCACTTAATTTTGGCCATGGATGTGACTAATGTTTTAAGATTTGGTTAACTAAAAATGATCTGCAGGTTGGCAATTTTGTGAAAATGTCTTTTGAGTAGTTATAATATTTATCATTTTTAGTTCATATAAGTGCTCCATCCAATCCAAGTTGTTAAAGACCCTTTCAACAACTCATGGAGAATATTAAGATCAAAGCCTCTCCAAGGAACCCTTAGGGTGAGCCAATGCTCTTATTTTTCTTTAGATATGCTTTGAGAGGTTTTCAAGATCTTTAAATTGGAGAAGGCCTCCATGGATGAAAGGCTAGTTAATTGATTTGAAGTTACTCTTCAATTTGTCTAAGCCTAGCTGTGTTGGCTGAAAGTGTAAATTCTGTAATTTGAGTTTTCCACATTGAAAGTTAGTTGATCTAGTTTAGGTAACATCTCAAAGGGGTGAATAGGTGTTTGACCCTCTTACACTCAAATTTTTATTTTTTTTAATTAATCTATTTGATTTAGGAGAGCCTAAAAATATTCAATACAAGAATGCAAGATTTTTTATATGGAAAACCACATATACAACATGCGGATGTAAAATCCATGGGGTCAAAAACATCTAATTACAAATCCACTATACAAAAGTATAGTACATAGTTTTATTCAGTGGAAGCCATCCCTAAGTCTTACTCCCCATCACCTCTACTATACTTCACATTTGTAGTACAACACCGCTTGTGCTCCTAGTGAATCTTACTTTAGTGTTTGTGGAGATGAAAATCTCTCAACCTAGTAAAAGCGAAGACAATCATTTTTCAAAGTTTTGGGAACAAGAAGGCAAATTAGGTTTTTTTAAACATTTGCATCAAAAAGAGAAAATCCTCTTTAGGCAAGGTATTTATAAGGTCAAGATCCTGGTGGATCGGATTTAGAATTTTCCCAAAATAAAGCTTTTAAAAGTTGAAAAATCAAAACTTCGAAATTGTAGAGAATTCTATCACACCTAAGTGCTCCAAGGAGCACTTAAGCACTCTCTAGAGCACTAGAACACTCAAGCATGTTGGGTTTACTTCAAAAATGACTTATTATGAGATGAGAATCATACCAAAATGCTTCAAAGTATAACAAATACCATGGTGTCAATCACAATATGGTGGAATAAGAAAATATATAACTAGTTAAGTGATTATTTATTTAAGAAAATTTTAAGGTTAGGTTGTTAAGATATCCTAGCATTATAAATTAATTATGCCCACCTTGTTATAGTTGAAATATTAAAAAATGTTTTTTTATTTATTATAAAAAATAGGAAAGAAAAATATAATAAAATTAGTTAAAAAGTTATATATATTGAATTTTTATATAGAATAGGAAAAATAAATGAAATGAATTAAACAAAACATAAATTTTTTTTTTCATTATTTTCCCAACATCATAGATTCTTTTGCCATTCTTAGACATACATGCATCTTTGATGATGGAAGTACAAAAACAGTTTATTTCATGCATGAACCACAAATGTAGAGATAGCTTCCCCAACTTTTTAGGTGAGATTATAACTATAGAGGTCCTTGTTCATTTTACAACAAATAATTAAATCCATTGGATAAAGAAGAATAGCATAAATAAAATGAAGATAGTGAAATTAATGACCGAGAGAACTAGGGAAAAAAAGTTCTCTGAAAAAAAAAAGTGAAAGACTTTGTGTTGTGGAGAAGAGTGATTCTCGATTTTAGTGTGATTCCATTCATGACTTGGAGTAATTAAACGGTGAAACAACTATTTTTTCGGATCTTGGGTATTCCAAAAAGGTAATCCGAAGTTTTCCTACAAATATTACTTTTGAAATTTAGGAACATTTCTCAACTGAGCAAATGTACAACTACTTAATATTAAATTATTTTCTTTCAACCCTATTAAAAGTGATTTTTCTAATATTAGTTCATATGCATTTAGTTGAAGCTTGATTTTTCTTTGTATATCAATATATAACTGACTAAAATATAAGTCATTAAGGTCATGTTTGATACATAGGAATGGGGAATGAGAATGAATAGATATTTTTGGTAACCATTTTTTAAAACAATTTCCTATTCTTCGAAACAAAAAAACAAGAAACCATATTTGACAATCAAAAAATAGAAAATAGTTTTTGCTTTTAAAAACTATTAGTAGGATGTCTTGAGATAACATTTTAAAATTATTTTAAGTTGTTTTTTGAGGGCTATTTTAAAAAATAATTATACAAATATGGGGAATGATAAAAAATAAAGCACTACAAATAAAAAAAATTTAAAACATATGTAAAAACATATAAAGCAGGTTAAAAACATTTCAAGTTCCTAAATAGACTTTTTTTTTTACAAGATATTGAACAATTTAAAAAAAAAAATTCTCAAAAATTGTTTTTCAAAATTATTTTTAAAAGCAATTACCAAACATGACCTTTATTTTTATTCCTATTTTTCCTTGATTAGTAATAAATATGTCCATTCCAATTCTTATGTTTGAAAGCACCAAAGACTGTAAAGTCAAAATGAATGTTTGTTTCCATTTCAATTTTAGGTAATAATGAGAATGAGAATGGAAAATAAAATTGATAATAATAACTATACACATAACTTTAAATAATTTTTTATTTTCATTAAAAAAAAAAACTCTCAAACTATACATGCTTTGAAATATTTTTTATTTTTATTTAAAAAAAAATATTTGAGAGTTTTTTTTACTGAATAATAAAAGTTGGTTTGATCATATAGCCACCTAAAGCAATTTCTACTATTTGGGCACAATGTTATTATTATATAAGTCAAAGTAAAATGTTTGCTTATATTTTTAAAAAATATAATTTAAGTATGCAAAGTATATTATTTAGTTCTATCTTTAAATTGAAAGTGCCTAATTTTTTGAAGAAAGTAAATTTAATTATTGAATTAAATGAACTCCTAGTTACCATTTTTTTTTTATAAAGATGCGATAGCTCGTAGGATTTAAGTTTGTACTATACTTGATCCTCCTTATTGAACTATTTTTCCTAACTGAGTTTTAAGTTCACTCTTCTCTATTATTTCACTTTTTAGGTACAAGTGATATTAATGAGGGGAAATCGAGATAAGAAAGGTGTTTCTTTTGAAATTTGCTTTACAATTAATTATTTAAGAGTTTTAAATTAAGATTGAACTTAGTATTGATTTCTAAAACTCTTTAAATTCTTTGGGATGATCTTTAAATTTATTATTTAGATATTTTTAATTAGTTTTGGGTTAGAAATTTATAATTTTTTATTTATTTATGCTCTAATCATTGTTATGAATCAATTGGAGGAACTTGTGAACTAATTACTTGTTGGGTTTATTAGTTAATGTCATTCACATGTTGAACTCTTGGGTTTGACAAGTGAAATGATCATGGCGTCTTTGATATTCGAGTGTCACAATTAATATATTTGAAAAACTATTTTCTAAAATATCTTTTATAAATTGCTCGTTGTTTTGAAATCAAAATAGTAATTTTCATATTTAAAAAATAGAAACACAATTTTGAAAATAAGGAAAAAATAATCTTCATTTTCAAGAAAAGTTTCTTGTTAAGGTAAAAATATACATTCAAAATAATTGAACCAAATATTGCTTAAATATGTATCATACGGAGAAAAAAATTATATTAAAGCTCCACAAATAGTAGGGAATTTATTCCAAAATTTTAAAAGAAAATGTGATAAAAAAGTTAAAAAAAAAAAAGTTTGAATTAACTTGATCAAATTTTACACGACTTAAAATTTATTCATCATTTTTTATGTTTATAAATAATTTTAAAATATATAAATCTTTCCATAATTTTTTTATATAATGATTTTTCTTTGTATATGATACAATAAACCAGAAGTTTGAATTATTTCTTATTTTCCTTTTTTTTAGATGATAGTTTTTGTAAGCCAACTAAAACCATTTTAATCAAGATATACATATCATACAAACAAATAAATTATAAACTGCATTTTTTTAAAAACATTTTTTTTAAATCTATAATTATTATTATTATTATTATTATTATTATTATTATTATTATTACTATTATTATTATTATTACTAAATTGCTTTTTATTGAGAAAAAAAATATACTAGGAGTCCCAATAGATGTTTTAAGCGATTAACAACATACAAGGTGTTGGTATTCTATTTTCAACTATATATTTACAAAATATATTTGTAGATTCCCATTTTGGGGGCTCGTTTGTTTTTTCTCACATTTGCTGCAGCTTATTTGGCCAGGTGGAGCAGCTATGGGAGGCCACGTGGTGCCTCCTGATTGGCTGCTGAAGAATCAGAGTAGTTGCTTTGAGGAACCAATGGAAGCTCAACACGTGTCAAGAATATTCCAGCAAAAACTGCGGGCCGTTAGTGAGTTGGGGGAGGAGCGTCTTCTAGTCAGCTGCAGGAGATATTTTGGGAGGTTTTTCTTCTTTTTAGCTTGAGGAACAAGCTTCCAGAGGAGGGGGGTGAGGTGCTTTTTGAGAGTGGCCGTCTGGGAGGAGGATTTTTTTGTGAGGGTAGTTTTGAGCTGGGGAAGCAAGCCAGAGAGAGCTAGGAGGGCAGGTTTTTCATTGCCATTTGTGGTGAGACATTTTTTGAGGGGGGGTTCTTCAGCGAGATATTTTGGAGAGCAGAGGTCTCCATTGACGATTGTGAAGGATTTTTTAGAGAGTTTCTAGCTTGGGCATCAAGCTAGAGAGAGGTCTCCAGGGGCTGTTTTTCAGGGAGATTTGCAGAGGTGGTGAGGTCTTCATTGCCATCTTTCAGAAAAATATTAGAGGAGATCCTCTGGCTTGGGGGGTCAAGTTTTAGGAGGGAGATATTTTTTAGAGAGTTTCTAGCTTGGGCATCAAGCTAGAGGGAGGTCTCCAGGGGCTGTTTTTCAAGGAGATTTGCAGAGGTGGTGAGGTCTTCATTGCCATCTTTCAGAAAAATATCAGAGGAGATCCTCTGGCTTGGGGGGTCAAGTTTTAGGAGGGAGATATTTTTGAGAGAGTTTTTAGGTTGGGTAGCAAGCTAGAGAGGGGGACGGAATGGTGGCCTGAGAAATGAGGGTACCCTGTATATACAGAGGAAGTTTTCTTGAGTTTTGAGGTTCATCTTTCTGAGGAAGCAGTTTTGGGTTGGAAGGAGAGGCAGACGGATTTATGGAGGTTGGTTTTTTTTTTCTTCCTTTAGCTTGAGGGAGGGAGAGGATTTTCGTTGCCTGTTGGAGAGATAGCTCAAGGAGGAAGGACTAAGGAGGATCTTTGGTGGCTGTTGCTTTGAGAGGAAAGAACATTTGAGAGGAAACAACAGAGTGAGCATTTTAAAGACGGCAAGAAAGGAATAGGGGAGGAATTGCTCAGATTCGATCATTTCACACTTTAGGTTCTCCACTCTTATCTTATTTCATTTTATCTTCGGTCACACCATGCTTCTTTCTGATATTTGGATGTTTGTCTTGGCTATCTAATGTGTTAAAATTGTTTCTCAGCTTCTGTTTGCTTGGTCTCTATTGTCCCCTATATGAGTTGCATTACGATTATGCTATTTGTTTGAGTGTTAAAATGATTTGAAAACCTCCCACCAGTCCTTAACTCTCATTGATTTTCATGGAAGAGAGTCAAATTTGACCATATTACTTTCTTTTCCGCATGCACTGTTTTGCATGTCTCCGATATTTTTAGAGTGAGTATCATCTTTGAGTTGGTTGCCTGCATTGGGATGCTCTTGAAAGAGTTCAGTAGCAAAGCCTCCGGGAATCATGTGTCCTGTCGTCTATTCGGTGAGCTAAAGTTCATCTAGCCAGCAAAGTGCCGTAGCCATCACCATGCAGAAGCTTCCATGGTGTCCTGTTTGAGAGCCTATCACAATGTTTGAGTTAAGGTTCTAATGTATGGGTTCAAATCAGGTTTGGAAGCTGTTTGGGCAAGGTCATGTGGAAAGAAACTCAGCTAATGGTAAAGGTTTGCTGGAGAAAACACCAGCAGAAATGAATACGTTTCCGTCTAATCCAGCTGAATATGAACCTGCAGTGAGGAATGTTGAAGATGCTTGAGCAGAGAATAGTTTGGAACGCGTACACAAAATGCCTTGAGAGATGGATATAACATATTCCAAGGCTGTATCACCTGAGTTTAACCCCAGCGCAGTTAATGCCAAGACTCCCGTTGCCCATTTTAGTCTCATGGGACGTATGGGGCCTACAGAGAAAGCGTTTGAAAGGTGCTTGGGAATAATTCCAATCAATTGTTGGTGCAGCACATTGGATAGCCAGCCCCAGTTCAGTGGAAGATGGACTGTTAGTAGAAAAGATGCAATGGCACTCTGGGTTTTATTCTCTCTGGATTCCTCTCAACGCCCATCTCTATGCATGCATGACCCTACCAAGCTTTTGTAAAGTCTTCAACTCATCCCTTTCCCATCCTAACCCATTTTCAGACCCACTAATACCCCCCACGTGCCTATCGCTTCACTACATATCATGACCCATGCTTTTCAAACACCCATAAGTTGCCATCCTTCATGTTTATCAAATCTGAATGCCACAATACATCCATTACCTCGCTGACCCGCACTTAGTCTAATTCATTTCCCTTCCATTCTCCATATGCACCTAAGCTCAACCTGTATGGTCACCCTTCACCACCCCATGCGCGTATCTCCCTCGACTCAACACATACCCATCCTTCATACCCCACTCCATGCGCATGGTCACTTTCATGCCCACCACATTCATTTCTTGCCCATGCATACATCGGAATCATACTGCCACCACTATATCCACCACCGTTCACTCCTCACACTACTCACTTCATCCATAACGTTTATACCCTTCATGCTCATCCAAAATCATTCATATTTTTCATACCCACATCTCATACTCTCCCATATGCATGGTAACCTTTACTACCCCCAACCCCATTCAATACATGCAAACCCACAAAACCCATTTCTTCCCACTCTTATGCCCATTCCTCCATATCGCCATGCATGTACCTGTTTTCTTACCACCCTTTTCTCTCTCTACATTTTCATACCCACTATCACCTTGTTAGAAATACTGAATGATTGTATTGTATTTCCTGAATGAAAGAATATACATCAGTGCCTTTATATAGGAGGCATATGTGTGCGGTACAAGTAACCTAACTGGGCCTAAAGCCCATAACATAAATACCCATAATATACATTAACAACCCCCCTCAAACTCAAGGTGGATGTGAGACCAACTTGAGGTTGTCAATTAAATCACGAGTGCGTCTTGTAGGAAGTGACTTGGTGAAGATATCTGCAAGTTGATCTTTGGAGGAGACGGAGAAAAGCTTAAGAGCACCATGGACAAGATGATAATGGATAAAATGACAATCAATCTCAATGTGTTTAGTCCGTTCATGAAAGACATCATTGTGAGCAATATGAATGGCACTCTGGTTGTCACAATAAAGGGGAGTAGCAGAGGAGGTGGACACATCCAAATCCTTAAGAAGCCATCTTAGCCAAAGGAGCTCAGATGTGGTATCAGCAAGGGCACGATATTCTGCTTCAGTACTGGAGCGGGCCACAAAAGTTTGTTTCTTACTTCTCCAAGAAATCAAAGAAGAACCAAGAAGGAAGCAGTAACCTGTAGTGGACCTGCGATCAGTAGGATCTCCTGCCCAATCAGCATCAGAGAATGCACGGAGTACAAGAGGAGATTGAGCTGAGTAGAAAAGGCCATGAAAAATGGTACCCTTCAGGTATCGAAGAATGCGCAGACCAACAACATAGTGAGTTGATCGTGGAGCAGACAGATACTGGCTCACCTGATGAACAGCATAGGAGATGTCTGGACGAGTAACTGTGAGATAAACTAAGCTGCCAACCAATCGTCTGTAAAGAGAAGGATTAGACAATGGTTTCCCCCCGGAAGGTGTCAGATGCGCATTAAGTTCAACTGGAGTGTCAACATTCTTACTATCAGTGAGTCCGGCTTGAGACAGCAGATCAGAAGCATACTTGGCTTGAGTAATATAAAGACCATCTGTGGAATGAGTAATTTCAAGACCTAGGAAATAGCTGAGATGTCCAAGATCTTTCATCTCAAACTGCTGACTGAGAAAATCCTTGAGTTCTTGAATGCCACTAAGGTCATTACCAGTTATGATCATATCATCCACATATAGAAGAAGCAAAATAGTGCCTTTATCAGTACGACGAAGAAATAAGGCAGAATCATACGGACTGGCAGTGTAACCCAAGCGAAAAATAGTGGAGCTGAACTTGGCAAACCAAGCTCGTGGGGCTTGTTTAAGACCATAAAGTGCACGTCGAAGATGACAAACCTTGTTTGATTCAACAGAGAGACCAGGAGGAGGTTGCATATAGACTGCTTCACTCAGATCCCCATTAAGGAAGGCATTTTTAACATCCATCTGAAAAAGGTCCCATTGACGAGCAGCAGCAACAGCTAAGAGAGCACGAACAGATGAGATACGAGCAACTGGAGCAAAAGTCTCTTCATAATCAATCCCATACTCTTGTGTAAAGCCTTTGGCAACAAGACGAGCCTTGTAGCGCTCAACGGATCCATTAGAGCAAGTCTTGATCTTATAGATCCACTTACAACCAACCACAGACTGTCCAGGAGGGAGAGGAACTAGGTCCCAAGTATGGTTTTTGGTTAATGCATCAAGTTCCTCTTTCATAGCAATCTGCCATAAAGGGTCAATAGAGGCCTCACGATAGGTTTGAGGCTCGTGAAGTGTAGCAAGGGCAGTGTAACAATGATAGTCAAGTAGGTGTGGAGGAATGGATCTTACCCGGGTTGAGTGGCGAGGTGGAATGTCTTGTGGAGGATCTTCAGGCAGAGTAGGAGCAGGGGACCCAGTCTCAAAGTGGGGTAGCTCGTCATCAATCTGTTCATCTGCAACCTGTCTAGGAGAAGCATCAAAAATATCTGGAGAGAAGTCCAAAGGAGGATCAAAGTATTTGTAGAAGGAACAAGAGACTCATCTGGAAAGATTTCTAAAACAGAGGAGTTAGTCAAGGAAGAACGAAAGTGAGAGAGTTCAACAAACAATCGATGTTCCCAAAAGACAACATTACGAGAAACACGAAGACGATGAGAGATAAGATCATAACACCTATACCCCTTTTGAGTTTCACCATAGCCAAGGAAACAATAGAGTCTAGAGCGAGGCTCAAGTTTGTTGTGCTCATGAGACTGAAGAAGAACAAAACAAGCAGATCCAAATGAGCGAAGGTGATGATAGACAGGGGGTGACCCAAAGAGACGCTCATACGGAGTCTGATTATGGATGACAACACTTGGAATACGGTTAATTGCATGAACAGCATGAAGAGCCGCTTCACCCCAAAATGGGGCAGGAATTTTGGCAGAAAGAAGCAGAGCACGAACAGTGTCAAGAATATGACGAAGTTTTCTTTCGACTCGACCATTTTGCTGAGAGGTACCTGGACAAGTTAGATGATGTACAGTGCCATAGGAATGTAACAGAGCTCGAAACACATGTTGAGTATATTCAAGAGCATTATCAGATCGAAAGGTTTTGATACGTTTGGAGAATTGTGTTTCAACCATTTTTGCAAAATTGCTATATATTGGTAAAATTTCGGAACGAGATTTCATAGGGAAAATCCAACTATAACGAGAATAATCATCAATAAAAACAACAAAATATCGAGATCCACCAATACTAGCAACAGGAGAAGGTCCCCAAACATCAGAATGAATTAACTCAAAAATACTATTAGAAATGGATTCACTGTTATTAAAAGGCAAAGCTGGCTGTTTTCCTAACTGACAAGAAGTACAATAAAAAATGTCTTTAGACACAGAACCCAACAGACCCCTAGACACTAACTGTTGTACCCGAGAAGATGATGCATGACCAAGACGAGAATGCCAAAGTGCAAGAGAAGGTAAGGAAGAAACTGCAGCAGCTGTAGTAGCAATAGAAACAGGAGCAACAGGTGGAAGATGAAGATTGCTCACGGGAAACATACGCCCAACTCTAGGACCGGTCCCAAGCTCCTGCCCCGTCCTCGGATCCTGCACAATACACCCAGAATAGTAAAAAATAAGGCGATAACCTAGTTCAGCTAATTGTCCCACAAAGCACAAATTATAGGATAGGTCAGGAACATGGAAGACTCCAGGAACAGAAAGATTAGAGGTTGAAACAAAACCTAGACTATTCCCATGCATGGTGGAACCATCAGCTATATGAATATTTAGAGGATGTGGTGCAGGGTCAAGTTTGGAGAATAGGGATGAGTGAGGTGTCATGTGATTGCAGCAGGCAGAATCAAAAAATCAAGTTTGAGACTTACCAGGTAGAACAGATAAGGCAGTGGAAAGAGATGCATTACCAGCCATACGAACAGCCTGTGCTATGATCTCCTGTAGTTCAGTGGAGGAGAGGTTGATAGTAGATCCAGAAGACTTGGACTCAGCTAAGGTGGAAGCCAGTGGCGGAGTAGGCTCAATATTAGCAACAGTAGCAGTAGATTTGTTATGACGGTAACAAGTCTCAATGGTGTGGCCAGGACGCTTGCAATAGTTGCAGAACTTTTTGTTGGTCTGCTTGCAAGGATTGCTAGAGCCATAAGAATCACCTGATTGCTGGGGTTGCTCTATGAGTGGAGTAGATGGAGTAATAGCCAAAACATTGAGCTTATTCTGGGCTTGAAGGGTTGCAAGACAAGCTTCTTCTCTAACCAACTCATTTACAACAGTATCAAGAGAGGGAGCAGGACTGCGATTGAGTAGCTGACCACGAATGGGCTCAAAGTCCTTGTGAAGTGACATCAAGAATTCATAGAGGCGAAATTCATCTCTAATGGAAGCATATTGCTGAGCATCTTTTGAGCATGTCCAAGTTGGATCAGAAAGGTCAATTTGGTCCCAAATAAAGCGAAGCTGATCATAATAGTCATTGATGGATTGCCCTGGTTCTTGCCTGAGTTGATGTAATTCAACCACTAACTGATATTTCAGGGATCCATGAGTAGTGGAGTACTTTTTGGCCAACATATCCCATGCAGATTTTGCATCATCAAAGCTGCCCATCAGATTGGAAATAGAGGGAATGGAAGTGTTCCGAATCCATGTGAGGATCATGTGGTTATGACGATCCCATTCAATCATGCGACTAAGAAAAACAGCATCTCCTTCACTTGCTCCCTTGACAAGAATAGTCATTGCACCAGTACAATAATGCCAAAGCATGCGACTCTTAAGAAAACTGCGCATAGCTTGAGACCAAGATAAGTAATTTTTATTTCCCTCCAACATAATATTGATGGGGCGAGAAAGAAAAATATCCTTTTTATCCATTTAGAGACACAATATGCAAAAACAGACTGCAAAAATGTAATCTACGCGAAAAACTGGGTAAGGAGGACCTGGTCAACCTTGGAAAAGTCAACAGTCAATGCTGGTACACGGTCAATAGTCAACGATTGGTCAACGGTCAACTGTCAACGCTGGATGGTCAACGATCAACGGATGACGTGGAGATGATGTCAGCTAGGGCTAGCGTGGCACTGACACGTCAACAGATCAGTGGATGGTGACGTAGCTAGGGCTGACGTGGCATGTGCGGTCTCCGATGGCGACGAGGTTTCCACGAATGTGTAGATCGGTGCTGGACGATCTTAGTGGTACCTTCAAAATTGAAATTGGAGCAATATTTGCAGCGGTGATGCGAAAAACAGTGATCTTGTGCGGTGTGAAACTCCTTAAGGACGGTGGCTGTAGGTCCGGAACCCAAGGACGACGCCTGGATGACGTCGGAGGTTCAACGGCAAAAGGCTGCGGCAGCAGTTGTGATGGCGGAAGCGTTAAAAAGAAAGGAAGTCACACTAATGAAGACAGACTGCTAAGAAAAGGTCAGAGTAGTGGCTCTGATACCATGTTAGAAATACTGAATGATTGTATTGTATTTCCTGAATGAAAGAATATACATCAGTGCCTTCATATAGGAGGCATATGTGTGCGGTACAAGTAACCTAATTGGCCTAAAGCCCATAACATAATATACCCATAATATACATTAACACACCTAACCCATTCATCATCATACGTACCATGTCTTCTCCATCTACACTACATCGCATAATCATTTTTTCAGATACCCTTCGAGCCCGTTTCTCTCACTAACTTGTTAGCCATACTCATTAACCCACCCATTTCATACCTCCCAAAGGGAAGAGTTTTAACCAGCAGTGCCTTGGATTTCCATATGGGTACAGTCCTAGAATTCAGTATCTAGAGCCACTACGTATGTATCATCTGAGACAAGTAAAGAGTACCATTCTTCAAACGCTGCACTCCGGTCAACTTCTGGTTTAGGAGTTAATTGCGCATTTCAATAGTGAAAGATGACCCTCTCAGCGACTCGTGGTTATGACTCAAATTTTCTCCAGACAACTTTCTCCTTTTCCATTAAGAAAATCAAAGCAGAACCATCTGAACCGTTCGTGATTCAGCTATAAGCCTTACTCGTGCGTCTCATTAGTTTGATGTGAAGATCATTGGGGTCAGACATAACCAGGTTGACTACTGCCTAGCATTTCCTACTGCATTCTGACTTCACTGTTGCCGCGATTAATGAGGATGTCCCACGATCCAACTCTACTGGTGCGGGGCATGGCTATTCATGGATTGGGACGCTGACACAAAGCAAGGAGCCTTCTTCTATATCTCTGAGGCGCTTACTCCCGGGCTTTCCCTTCATATTTCCATTCATTGGCAGGCCGTCCCTTTGATCCATGACCTTACCAAGTTCCGAACACCTAAAGGCTGCGATCCACATGCCCTTGCTCAGAATGTCCGTTCCGCGTTGGTCAAGTTGCACTACAATAGTCTAGTTTCCATCTATGCCTATAGCGATACAAATCACATCCCAGTTTTTTTGCGCAGCAGGCGCTCTCCAGCATCAATATCAGCGTCGCTTGTAGTCATGTTCCCGCCTCTGTGAAAGACGCAAGTGACCGGAGGATATTAGTTGACACGCAGTTTTGGACGTTGGATAATCCTACTTCAGCTAGTCAGTCACTGATTTTTGATGACAGAATTTTTTTTAATGCTCTCCACCAATCGCGAGTGAAGGGATGGTGACTCTTCAAGTGCATTACGGTGAGTTTCAAAGGTTTCCGCCTTGGTTGAAGATTGTGGCTTTGAAGATGACCGACTCGCTTTGATGCTCATTGGTGACATCATTAGAGCTTCCTTTTTCTTTGATAATGAGATTTAAATTCTCAAGAAAGAGTGGCAGTGAACGAATCTGGAGTCTGAGTCGTTCAATGGGTAAATAACACGCTGACAGTGGCCTTCTACTTAACTGCCATTGACGTTCTTGTTCAAAATTTCAAGGCACTCAAGTATGCCTCCATATAGTAATGCCCAGGTCATCAACTCCTTTGCTGAAAAGCCAGACTTGGTAACCCTCCCACTGCCTCCAAGAAGGCGGTTCATGCCAAAAATGGAAGCCCCCATGCCGAAGTCTCATTTTCTACCTATTTGGTTGATAGTGTAAGAACAGTGAAGAAACTGAGATTGCCCAGAGCTTTTTATTCATGGAACGTAAGGCAGCTGTATTGTCTTTGAATTCTGGACTTGGCCTATTGAGAGGGTTTGCTAGACGTTGCATCAAATTGTCTAATTCTAATCATTCATCTCAAATCTGAGATCCTTGAGACTGAGCCCTTTAAGTTATTGACTGAAGGCACTTATTTGACGGCATGGCCAGTTCCATTAAAAGAATAACAGACCGACTTTGCAGCAACTCCAACCCATCCAGCTTGTTTATATGCTTTACATGCTAGTTCCTTTGCTGGAGTTTGATGGAACAGCCTTGGAACTTTGTTTGGCCTGCGGAACGTGATTGGACCGTGCTATTAGCAGAACCAAATAGGCCAATGGCATTGGCAGGAACAAATGTTGTTCTCAATCAAATTGACCTTGTATGTGAGATTTCTGGAGCATCACTACCAGGCATCCTTCCTTCTAAATATGACATCATGACCACCTCATTTCAGATTCATTTCCCTTCAAAGCAGGTCATTTATGGAAAACCCTGGGATTTTTCTTGATGCTCACATTTGTGGTGGTTCAACCGATGGCTCCATTGCTGGCAATTTATACAGATATTAGTTTTGCCTCAGTTGATGGAATTGTCTGGAGAAGAGCTACAGGAGGTGGCAATGAATGCATGGGATTGGCTATGATGATACTAATAGGAGTTTAAGGTATGGAAAAGTCACATAGAAATACGATCCATCACAGGCTCTTGGGAAATTTGGAACTCAGGTAAACAGTCTTCATGGTGAGCAAGTAGGCTATAGTGGGTAAATACAGTGTTTCTTTGTGACAAGACCAGCAATACCACTGATCCCTATAGTGCAGTCTCTCCCTTAGACCCGGAAGAAAACGTTTTTGCATGGCCACCTTTGGCATGCAAGTCTTGGTGGCTGCGTGTCCCCTTTTTCTTTTTATTTCTTCCATTTCATCCTCATCGGTTTTGAAAAATAATTTTTCCAAATATCACTCTTCACATAATTCTCCTGATTTTCGTTTTTTTTAATAATTTCGACTCTTCCATTTTCCAAGTAGTTCTCATTCTACAAATTTTCATCATTAGCATTTTTTTCTTAGGTTCCAAAATCCCATTTTTCAATAAAATTTTGCAGTCATCTTCTTTTTCTGGCGAGCAATTCTCAAATCTCCTCTGTTTTTAAAATGTTTTAAAATAAGCAAGAATTAAATTTAATAATTCCGAATAATGGAGTTATTGGAATTGATTCATGCAAAAATGATTTGGGCTTTGGTTGGGGGCCCGACATCCGAGTTTTAAAAATGAATTTGAGTGAAGTACTATGTGTGTCATTAATGATTTAGTATTCTGTTTAGTGACATGCGAGCTATGTTTTATACTCATTATTGCGTATTAACCCAATTTCTTGATAGCGCGTTGTGGCTCGTGGCCAAGATACGCATTCACTCCCATTCTAGTCATTCTCTATGCATGTTCTGTTTCTCATATGTTCATGATCGATTTGAGTATCCATTAATATTTTTATTGATTGCCACATCGACTTTGTTCCATTAGTAGAGACCTGACTTTAGGAACTTAGAGGGATGTTACGGTCTTTACTGTACCTTCCTGATAAGTAACTTGACCCCTGAACCCGATCCGATTTTTCACAAACCACCCTTTTCCGAACTAAGGAGTCGCACTTAGGGTTTTCTTTTTTTATTTTGTTTACCCTTTAAAAATAAAAACAAAAATAAGTGGCGACTCCAAGTCATTTTTTTAATCAATAAATCATTTTTCAAATAAAAATCGAACTCGCCATCAAGTGAAAGCGTATGAGCCGAAATACAGGGTCCACAATATTTTTGTGTTTTTTTATGGAAGGTTCTGAAATACAAAATTGGGAAACGAATTTGTCCCATCCAGACGAAAAAATAATCATTGGTTCAACACTATTGATTATCTTAAAAAATAATTTTAAAATAATTCTTAAAAAGGAGTTGTCTATGAAAAACAGTTGCATGACCAATCTTGACAAGGGTGCTGAATAAACTATATGCAAGGTCAAAGTTTTCATGGCTTAATTAACATTTCTTGAAATAATCAATAAAAGACTTGTGAAATAACGTGTAAGTAACCTGTAAGACCATTTTCACAATTGTTAGCTTTCTACACGCATTTGGTTTATTTTAATTTGATAAGTGATCAAATATCATTATTATATATAGTGGTCCTGCTCATTGAAATAATCAAAGAACTGAAAGTCAATACGCGTGGAGACGAAATATTGTATCCCGAGAGAATTATCATGACTATATAATGAATCATATATGAAAGAAGTACAGAAAAAGTCGTGTCACGTGGTCATTGAAGTGGTCAAAGAACATTCAAAACCATTACCCATTCAAATCACTTCCTCTTATATTGACACGTGGAGAGGAAGTATTGCATCCCAGAGAATTATCATGACTATATAATGAATCATATATGAAAGACATAATTTAAGTATGCGAAGTCTTTAAATTGAAAATGTGTAATTTTTTGAAGAAAGTGAATTTAACAATTGAATTAAATGAACTCCTAATTATCATTTTTTTTTTATAAAGATGCGATATCTCCTAGGATTTAACCATGATTTGAAATGTTGTTGCTTATTGAAAGAGGCCAATACGATATTCTATGTCAAAAGTTGATTGGCCGATCTTTCAACAAATTTTCTAGAATATCATTGAAATATCGGCATCTATCGATTTTTTTTTTACCAATTTTTATTAAGTCAAAGACCAATCAACACACTAAGCCTTCAACTAACTCTGGTCAACACGTGTCAAGCCCCTTCAAATTTCATGTAGTTGGTGTTGGAGGGATTGGAAAGCCCATGCCAAAAGGCTTGGGTTCAAGCCTAGTTATCATTGGTCTGAGTTTTCATTCTTTTAATATATGTTGATAATAAATATGTTAAAGTTCATTATTAAAAATAAAAAAATTCTAATTATTTTATTTAATTGATTAATAAATATGTAAAAACCATCATTATAATTTTCTTAACAAGTATTTTTTAATATCATTTATATGATAATTAAATATAAAATAAATAAATATTAAAAAAATCATATGTATATATATATATATATATATATATATATATATATATATATATAATTTATTTTACATTTTTGAATGCATGAATTAAATAAATTATAGTTTTAATATTAAGTATATCATTATTTATATCATTAATCCTATTTTAAAAAATTACTATCACTTTACTCTTAAATTTTATATATTTATCCTTTTAATTTTATTTAATTTTGAATGTTTTATTTTAAAATAAAAAATATAAATTTATTCAAAAAATACTAAAAAAAAAATGACAAGTTATAATATTTTTATAAATTTTAATTAATGTGATTAGATAAATAATAAATTATTAAGAACGATATATCCTTATTAATATTTTTCTCTTTGACCATATCTATATCAATTATACTTAGAAAATAATTTTAATATGTGTATTTTTATTTATTTTTATCATTTTTTGGAATTTTTCCAAATATTGTCATGAATTTGAATGATTTTCGCCTCACCAATATTTTTGTCAAAATATCCATCGATATTTCTTCAATATTTTTTATATATCTGTAAAATTCAAGTACCAATATATCTGTGTTGATTGATATTTCAAATCTTGGATTTAACTTCGTACTATACTTGATCCTTCTTATTGAACAATTTTTCCTAACCGAGTTTTAAGTTCACCCTTCTATATTATTTCACTTGTTAGGTACAAGTGATATTAATGAGAAAAAATCAAGATAAGAAGGGTGTTTCTTTTGAAATTTTCTTTATAATTAATTATTTAGGAGTGTTAAATTAATATTGAATTTAGTATTGATTTCTAAATCTCTTTAAAGTGTTTGGGATGATCTTTGAATTCATTATTTAGATATTTTTAATTAGTTTTGGGTTAGAAATTTATAATTTGTTTATTTATTTATACTCTAATCATTGTTATGAATCAATTTGAGGGAGTTGTTAACTAATTACTTGTTGGATTTGTTAGTTAAGCTCATTCATGTGTTGGACTCTTGGGTTTGACAAGTGAAATGACAAAGGTGTCTTTCATCTTTGAGTGTCATGATTAATATATCTAAAAAACTATTTTCTAAAATATCTTTTAAAAATGGCTCATTGTTTTGAAATCAAAATGGTAATTTTCATATTTAAAAAATAGAAACACAATTTTGAAAATAAGGCAAAAATAATCTTCATTTTCAAGAGAAGTTTCTTGTTAAGGTAAAAATATACATTCAAAATATTGCATAAATATGCATTATACAGAGAAAAAATTTATATTAAGGTCCATAAATAGTACGGAATTTATTCCAAAAGTTTAAAAAGAAATGTGAGAAAAAATAGAAGAAAAAAGGTGAAAAAAATAAAAAAAAAGGTTTAAATTAACTTGATCAAATTTTTACACGTCTTAAAATTTATTCATCATTTTTTCTGTTTATAAATAATTTAAATTTATATAAATATTTTCATAATTTATTTATATAATGATTTTTCTTCGTATATGGTACAACAAACCAAACAAGGAAGTTTGCATTATTTCTTATTTTACTTTTCCTTTTTCTTTTCTTTTTTTACATAATAGTTTTTGTAAGCCAGCTAAAACCATTTTAATCAAGATATACATATCATACAAACAAATAAATTATAGATTGCATTTGTTTTGAAAAATATTTTTTTTTTTAAGTCTATAATTATTTATTATTAAATTGCTTTTTGTTGAGAAAAAAAGATACTATGACTCCCAATAGATGTTTTAAGTGATTCAGAACAGACAAAGGGTTATTCGTATTCTATTTTCAACTTTTTACAAAATATATTTTTGTGTTTTTTATGGAAAATTCTGAAATACCAAATCAACTTATCGTCATCATGTCTTTTATAATCTCAATTCTCAAGTTTGAAAAAAATTTGAAAACAACTTTGTACCATTTAGAAGAAAACAATGATCATGACTAATTGTATTAAGTGACAAGATGAAAACAACTTGGCCCCAACCACCACAATCATTGGTTCAGCACCATTAATTGTCTTAAGTAACACGTAAACAAGTGAGACTAATAATAAGGGTTTGCTAAATAATGTTTACAAAAATAATTCTTAAAAGTAGTTGTCTATGAAAAACAGTTGCATGACCAATCCTGATAAGGGTTGTGAAAGAATAAAGACTCGTGAAAGAATATTTTAAATTTATTCTAAAATAATGTGTAACTTGTAAGAAATTTTCACAATTGTTATCTTTCTTCATGCATTTGGTAAGTGATCAACTATCATTATTGACACGTGGATAGGAAGTATTGTATCCGAGAGAATTATCATGACTATATAATGAATCATATATGTAAGGAGTATAGCAAAAGTCGTGTCACGTGGTCAAAGAACATTCCAAAACCAATACACATTCAAATCACTTCCTCTTATATTGACACGTGGAGAGGAAGTATTGTATCCCGAGGGGATTATCATGACTATATAATGAATCATAAATGAAAGACATACAGCAAAAGTTGTAAGAAATTGAAGGAGTTGTGTTTAGGAAAAGAGAAGAGGCTTTTATTCCAAAGAAGATGTGGCTGATCATGAAGGTTTTCCTCTTACAAATTTTAGTGTTTCAACTTTTGGTGGTGGCATCCATTGCCAAGCTTCAACCAGTCGGCATACTTTTGTGGTAAATGCTATGTATAATTATGGCTTTAACGTCACCTTCTGATCATAATATTTAGGGAGCAGTATGACTCTCATTTTCTACCGTAGGACCCTTACCTTGGTGGTGTCGTTGAGTCGTTCATGCATGCTATCAATTTTTAAGTAGTTATACACTTGCATGAATGGATCGATGCAACTATTCATGACCATTCATGCATGTAATATTTCTTTTGGGATGAGGTTGCGTGGTTAACTTTTTATTGGTTGTAGGTGAGGAAAGCTTCATATACAAGGCTTTGTAGCACCAAGGACATCTTAACAGTAAATGGACAATTTCCGGGACCAACTATATATGCTATGAAAGGAGAGACGATCATTGTCGACGTTTATAACAGGGGAAAAGAAAATGTCACCATTCACTGGTAGGTCTTGAGCGTGTCTCAAAGAAAGAGCGGCGACAACATGCCTACATGGCATACATTCTTTTATTTCTAAGAGGAGGGGGGGCGGGGGGGGGGGGGGGGGGGGGGGGGGGGGGGGGGTGGGGGGGCAATATATTGCTTTGCAAATAAAGTCAAATTTAACACAATACTTTAGGGTTATTTGCTTTAGTTCCATTGAAATATAGTTGATGTCGCTTATTACTATGATAATATGTTGTTGCATGCCATCTTTTGTTAGTTCGAAAATAAGTACTAGTTTTAACATATAGTTATTGTTTTGCAGGCATGGGGTGAACATGCCTAGATATCCATGGACAGATGGTCCCGAGTATATCACACAATGCCCAATTCAGCCAGGGTCAAAGTTTAGTCAAAAGATCATCCTTTCCTCTGAGGAAGGCACTTTATGGTGGCATGCTCACAGTGATTGGACCCGAGCCACCGTTCATGGAGCTATAATCGTCCTATCCCAAGAATGAACCAAGTATCCTTTTCACAAACTAATGCAGAAGTTCTCATCATATTAAGGTATAGTGTTGTCGGTTTTAAATGTTAATTTACATATTATGATTAACCAGCAAAGCAAATCTAAAATTATTGGAATTGTTGAAATGCAGGACAATGGTGGAAGATTGATGTGAATGCAATTCGAGATAAGCGCTTGCAGTGGAGCTGACGCAATGCCTCTGATTCTTTATTGATAAATGGACAACCCGGTGATCTACTTCCATGCTCAAAATCAGGTACAAATTAAGTTTAACTTCCCATTTTAAAATTGTACCGATTTCATTTCTTGTATGTTGACCATATTACTTTTTCTTATTAACATCAACATATTTAAAGCTTAATGCTAAGAAAGAGGAATATAGCTATGAGGATGGTAGAGCCATGATTTAACACATGAGAAAAGGCTAGTCAAATATAATTTTGAACTATGGAGCCAAATTTACACCCTAATCAATCAATCACTTCATAATTGGTGGATCCTCAAGGAAACTTTTTCTCTTTCTTTTGGCTAGTCATAAGTATACAACTTTCCTTTCTAATTGCAGACACATTCAAGCTAACGGTGGATCATGGAAAGACCTATCTTACTTCGCATGATCAATGCTGGCCTTGCACGAGCCTTTCTTCTTCTCCATTGCCAAGCATAAAATGATAGTGGTTGGAACAGATGGTAGCTACACGAAACCATTGACACTAGATTATATCAAATATTTCCTGGCCAAACTTTGATGTCTTACTAGAAGCTAACCAACGCCCAGATCACTATTACATGGCGGCTATAGCTTTTTCCCTTGCCCCAGCAGTCGTAATATTTATGATAACACACCACAAGCTATTGTACAGTACAGGGGATACTACACTCCATCTTCACCTCCTTCTTGCCTCATTTACCTGCATACAATGACACAAATGCATCAGTTCAGGTCATGGCCAGCCTCCGAAGCTTAGCAGATGCGGAACATCCTTGCAATGTCCATTGAGCACGAGCACTAAACTGTTTTAACACTGTTTCTTTAAACTCGTACCCATGCGTCAATGATTCATGTGAAGGGCCAATGGGACACGGTCTGCCGCAAGTATAACAACATAAGCTTCCATACCCCTACAATTGACATATTGGAAGCTTACTATTATAACATCAGTGGTGTATATGAAGATACTTTCCTAGCGTTCCACCAGTGGTGTTGATTTTTACAGCTGATTATCTTCCATTACTCTATCAGTTGCCGAGCATGGAACAAAGTAAGGGTGCTCGAGTATAACTCCACAGTGGAGATTGTTTTTCAAGGGACAAACTTGGTTGGAGGGGCAATCCACCCATGCATCTCCATGGACATAGTTTCTATGTTGTTGGATGGGGATTTGGGAATTTCGATGAAAATAGGGATCCTATGCGCTACAATCTGGTGGATCCTCCCCATCATAATACCATCTCTGTTCCTAAGAATGGTTGGGTTGCAATCAGATTTGAGGCCTCCAACCTGGTATGTTGCAAGCACTCATGTCCTCTATTAAAAAAAAAAAAAATCCCTTGAAACTGCAAACTTGCATACCAAGGCAATATTTTTTCTTAATATTACAATTAAGTTAGGTGTAATGTTGTGTATTTTCTTGTTGCAGGAGTGTGGTTCATGCACTGCCATATAGAAGACCATTTGACTTGGGCCATGGCAACTGCGTTCATAGTGAAAAATGGTAAACACCCAAAAGCTCAAATGCTGCCTCCTCCATCCGACATGCCACCATGTTGAAGCTGCAAGAAATAACATGCCAAAGATTTCATTGAATATCCATATTATTCAGCTTTCATGATTTATTTTATGTTCAATAAATGCAATGCTAAGATGCCTCCCAATGCCATGTCCACAATAGATATATCTTGATTTGACAACTTTTGGTCATTCCAATTTCTTTAAAATATCATGTTGTATTAGAGTAATTGACTTATTCTTATATTTTTAAAATTAGACTATGATCTAAATGGATACTTGTGAAAAAGGTCATGAAATGGTTTGTTTAATTTTTTACTTTTACATCTAAAAATATTTTACAAATAAGATAATTTTTATGAAGTCTTATACAGTTGAGATAAAATCAATTCTTTTTTATTTATTTATTTTAAATTAAATAAACGTTTTTTCCTAAATTAAAATAATTTGTATATAATTTATATTTTTACCTTTTATTTTAATAACAATATCACAAGATCTACACTAAGATAAAGGAAAAAGGAAAATAAAATAAAAATCACCCATTTCCATTGCATGGGCACAAATTGAGCCTAACCTTTTCTGCGTCCTTAAATAAAATAACTAGTAAAACAAATCACTGGTTTTTGTAAATTAAAACGTAGGACTTGATCATTTGAATTACCGATTAACTAAGTTGCTGCATTTGACCATTGACCAAACCCTCCAAGTCCAAGTCAATAAATTAAGTTGGCAGCAGGAAAGTTGTAGAGTCATGAGTGGTGTGCTAAAAAATATCAAATAATAAACTTTGGTTTTATGGACTTGGAATATTCAGCTAACATTCCAATGCTATGTGGTTGGAGTTGACAAAGCAATGCATGACAATGTCAGAAGCGACGAAAGGTGGAGAGAGGCCAAAATTTCACGCTACCTATACCCAATAGATAGAGTTAAAGAATAAATTTGGGCATGACCTAATTATACTTTATAAACACTCAAAAATAATTGTAAAGAATTAAATCCAAAAAATAAATAACAATAAATGAAATTTCATGAATTAAAAATAAATTAATTGTGATTAAAATGTTTTTTATTTGTAATGTTTTATCCATTAAAAATATTTTGACATTATAAATTATTTTAAAAAAGAATCACTTAGTATTTAAATGTAAATTAGAAAAAAATGTTCATAATGATTTTTAAGTGACTTTTTGGATTTTTAAAAGTGATTTTCAAATATATTTAAATTTTATTTGGATTGACTTTTAATAGTTAAAAATAAATAAAATTAAGTTGAATAAAAGTCTTTATACCTGTTTAATTATTATTATTATTTTTTAAAACTTATAACTTTTAAAAAATGTTTCATATAGAAGTCATAAAAATGTTATTTCTTATAAGAATTTCATAATTCTATATATTTTTTTTATATAAGAAGTTCTTTCATGTTTAATAAAACTTTTACAACATCAACATTACCCTTAAAAATTATTACTTTAATTTTGATTTTGATTTCAGTTAAAGCAAAAAATATGAAGCTATCCCAAATTTGACCTTACCATCCACCTAATTAATTTTTATAAGAATTTTTTTTTTAATATTTAAAAGGGCTTTTATTATTTTATTTTTAAGTCATTCCCAAATGAAATTTATAAGGAAGAAAGAAAAAGTTTGCTCTCATATTAGAAAGAAATACAATTTTTAAAACATGGATTGAAGTGACTATAGAACTTTGTTATATATATTATATATTTAAAATTGGGATCTCCTAGTTTCTCTCCTAATTTCTTACAATTCCAATCTTCAATATTCATTCTTTATCTAAAATCTAACATAAGGAATGGTTGTCCACTCATAATAGAGGACATGAAATATAATTTTGTTTTAGGTAACATCAAATTCAATGCATTAGAATCAAAGAGCAAGTGAGGATCCATATTTCTCCCTATGCATGGTATTTGATAGTGGTCCATGAAATTTGTTTCTAATCAAAGCATTTCCATTATCTAAAATTTTAGATGGTATTTTTTTTTTTTTTTGTTGAATAGAAAAAGGTAAAATATATGATTTTTTCTATTTAGTCAAAAATAACTTATTGATATCAACAATATTAGTAAATTGAATCTATTGATATAAACTCCTTTAGCAAACTCAATGATTAAACCTAAATAATAATATTTTTAATACTTAAACTAAATTCATATTTAATATTTGGTTTTAATTTTACATTTTTACTTCATTTTATTATTAAGTCCCTATTTTTAGGTTTAATACATTTTTTTTTAAATATTTTCTCTTAATTTTTAGATATTTATATCAAATGTTGGAAGATGTCTTTCTATATAATTAGATACAATTTTTTTTTTTTTTTGTGGGCATAATTACCATATATTCCCCACCCTATGATTGCCCTACGGTTGACACATCACCTAATAAGAGAGCTTAACATGTTCTAGCCATTTTCATGCTAAAGAGAGATCCACACATTGCTGCACATGCCCAAAAAGTCAAGCAAAAGTTGACTCTAGCCTTGACTAGCTGCCACCAACTGTCCAACCTTGCCCCAAGGTTCATTCATCTTTCTTATCTTATGAATTGGTGTGAAGATAACTCTATATAAAGGGAGGAATGCTGATTGAAGAAGGGAGTAAAATATGATGTAAAATAGAGTAGTGGATGTAGAAATGCAGGAATAAAGAGGAAAATATATAGTCTTACTGTAATTCTTAATTTTTATTTATAAAGATTGTGTTTAGTTTTCAAAAAATGCAAGGGAAAAGAAAAAAAAATTGTGGAAAGTTATTTTCCTTAGTTTGGGTGACATCAAAAGTATGATGGAAAAAATATATATATAAAGGAAAATACTAAAGAAAAAATTGTAATATTTTCCCTACTACTTTCCTTAAAAATTAATTAGGAAAATAAGAAAGAGGGAAGGAAATGTTGGAGGAAATTTTATCAAGCTCACATTATCTTCTTCACCGAGTCTACAATTCACCTCTTCACTAGCGGTTATGGGTTCCCACCACCATCGACCCTTTCAATAGCCAACGCCATTACTTCAACCACCTTCCAATGCCTTCAGAAACCAACCCTCTTTTGGTACACAAGTTCCCATGGGTGAATTGCATTCTTCAAATCTAGTCAATGTGTCCGAATCCATGTCTCCGTATTAGGTATGGACTAAAGTCCTCTCTCTTAACCTCACACCTTGATGTTTTGTAGATGTAGGTTTTCTCTTAATGGACCTTATTTTTTTTTTTTTTTTCATTTTGGAAATCTAAACACCTAAATTTTGTAGATATGGAAAATTTGATGCTACTCTTTGGAATTGGATTTGAGTGTTTCTCTTGTGCTTGCATTTTTTAATTATTGTGCTTCCATTTGATTTTAAATACAACAATTTTAATTTTTCATTCATACTGCAAGACTTAATAACAACAATAAGGACAACATGTTTGAGGAATTACCTATAAGAGAATTTAACACACCAATGAAGTTATTGCAATAACCAAAGAAAATTAACTTAAAAAGCCAAAAAAAAAAACAAACAAACAAACAAACAAACAAAAGGCATGCAAAACAACTATAATAATAGTGTTGTGGATTGGGTATGAGAAAATTATAGAAGAGAGAGCATTCTTGATGTGGTAGATTTGCAATTGAATGGGATTTTCAACAAGGAGCAAGATGTCCCTTCTGTGAGCTTTTTATCTTACCTTATTGCGATTTGTCTTGTTATAGCTTTTAATGTTAGCTTGGGCAGTGAAAACTTCACAAACTAAAACTATCAACTTGTCCTCTACAACTAGATAATTTCTTTCTTAATAGAATGTGGTAAGTATTATTAGCAAATAAAACTTGGGTTTTGGTGGTATAGTTTTCCCTCAATACTTTATTTTCATGATAGAACTTAGTAAACATATCTTAGATCAATTATGTGATGTTTACAAATTCCCTATTAAAAATTCTAAACAACTTATCCAACTTTACAAGCCTTCTTACTTAATTAATGCACAATCAATTACATATGTTTAGAAGACTATTCTCTTTTGTAGTAGCTCTCTAGATTATCCTAGGAAAATTTCCTTTGTTGTGGAAGTCTTTAATGCATGCATGCATTTAATCCACTTGAAGCTAGCACTGTATTGAGAAGGTGCTTGAGATAAGCCTCTATATTGAGCTAATAAGTAATTCCATCAATTTCAAACTAGGTTACTTTCATTTGGCCCCCAAATCTTCAATTTGCATTGTTTGACAGCCTAACTAGCCTTGGATAGTAGTTCATAGGCAGCCCCACTAGTAGTTGTCCCAAATTATACTAGAAAAGGGTCTCCACAAACTATTTGTAAACCTTCTCGATAACAAAACTTGTCATGCATGTGCCATTGGTTCTTTCTACTTGAATTACTCTATTTTGGTAGTACAATGAAACTAGAGATTAAACTAGTTTAAGTATTTGACTTATGGAAGCTTCAACCTAGATTACTTACCAAAAGTGGACTAGCAAACAAACCCAAGTAGTGGAGGAGTAGGACAAATATAATTGCTTGGATTTTGGAGTGCTATGGAGAATCTTGGGACTTTGTGAGTCAAACCATGCTCATCCAAAGCCAACTTAGCTAGGCTATAGTTTGGTGTTGGAGGCCTGAAGCCTAACTCTATGGCTTTATTACAAATTAAAAGTTGCTTATGGCATAAGCATGATCTAAAATTTAAGATTCTTGTACTTTGGGACTTAATAATGATGATCATCATATAATTTTAAGTCACAAGCACCCAATATGTCAATAATACTACTCATTGACTTACTCCCAACAAGAAAATAACCCATAGGTCTATTCCTACACATTATTTTTTTTAAAAAATAATTGTATTATTTGTAACAAAAATTTATTTTTATCTAAAATAATTTGAACATTTTATTTGTATGGTCAATGTGGAGAAAAAAACATATAAACTCAATATTTTTGTCTAAACTGAGTTAACTAAACTGAATCAAATTGATATTAAGTTGGATTAGTTTGAGTAAATAAATAAATTTATTGTACTTTAGTTAAAACCAATCAACTCCTATTTGATTCTTGGATTGGTTAAAAACTAACCTAGCTAAATGTATCTATCCCTAACTTTGTGTTCTTATCCTAGAACAATAAATCCTTTTGGTTACCCATATACTCTTAATTTATATAACCACTCAGAGAAAGATAATCTTAACATTCATTTGATAGATTTCTAAACTCAGTATGGAAACTAATAATATCAAATTTCTATTTGATGTTATCTAACTAAAGCATAAATATCAAATTACTTAAATCCCTTTTATCTACTTAATCCCATTAATGTATGCAATATTTCTTTTGAACTTTTTTCTACTAAATAAACTATAAATTCATGGATAAAAGATTTTTCTATTTAACTCCTACCATATCACCTTGTTTCATTGTCTTTATCGTTAGATTTTCCATTTTAAACATTTTTTTTCTTTTGAAAACTATTTGTTCCATTGTACTTTGAATCTTTAATGATCAAAGATTTAAAAACTTACAATATTCGTTGATTTAGTAATTGTTTTACATTTAAAGTCTAAGAAATATAATTCTGAACCTATATTTTTCATGTGCATCATTACTTGACAGTGAGACTTGTTTTTATTATAAAAAAACTGATTTTTTTTTTTAAAAGTTGGAGTCGTCACTTATTTTTGTTTATTTTTAAAAGAAAACAAAATAAGAAATAAAACCCTAGTGTAACTTCATTTTTAAAGAAAAGATATGTCAGCAAAAACTGAGTCCGAATCGAGATGTTAGGTTACCTATTAGGAATGTACCATAGTAACACCATTTCAAGTTTTAAAAATGTTTTTACTAATCACGTAAAAGGAAATTATAATAATTAATTAATTAATTAAGAATATTGAAAAATTAAATAATACAAGTACATGGAATAATGGAAAAGCAAATTATAAGGATATACAAAAATAATAAATAGGAAATGTATAAAATAATTTATTAGAAAAATTTTATTATTTCAAATATCATAATACAATTTCCAGATATTTTCAAAGAATTAATTTATAGTGACACGAAATTTCGTCCTCCATTCCCACATCAATCATTAATGATGTAAATTAAATTAAATGATTTTCCAACAAAATGATTTTCACGGCATTCCATCTACTTTCCTTCTTCCTCGGAGACGTGTCATGCTGAAGCATTGTGGGCATCACATGTGTGGGTGGATGGTTGGATGGTTTGACGGCTGGAGTCAAACCTCTTTCTTACTTTTAAAATAAAACAATAATTAAAACTATTGAAATCTATTTTTATTTTTTATATATGGAGACTAATTTGTAAACAATTGAAAAGAGTCCGGATCCAATAGAGACCTTTGACAAGATTTGTAGCACACAGAACCCCCACCTTGCAAGGGAGATTTCATCGCTTTCTTTCCACCAACCTGTGTTCTCCTGCAATTTCTTTTCACTTTTTATGAAGAAATTGTATGTATTTAAGCTGAGTTAAAGTGAGTCCTCATAGTAGGAGCGGATGGCTTTTGCAAATCCACAAAGTCAAAGAGCGTCTTCTTCTTCATCTTCCTTTTCTATTCGTGGATGGAATTACGATGTTTTCTTGAGCTTTGTGGGTGAAGATACTCGCCATAATTTTTTAGCATTCTGATACTTACAAATAAAGGCTAATATCATCTAAGAAGGGAGGTGATTGCTCTTCTTGTGTGGGATGGCGGTCAGAAACGATGATTAAAGGACAACAGTTTCCATCGTTAATGTATACTTTGGCATAATGAAAACACTAGATTATGCGAACCAAGTAATTCGACCTTATCCCTTCCACACATTTTATTTGCCCATAATTCTGGTTTTCTAGATAAAGTTAAAAGCATAATCCAATGTTCTTCATGTTTGCTAGCATTTGAAATTGTTGACTCACAACACATGTCTCATGTAAGGAATTAAACCGAATTCCCAACCCGTGAGAAACAAAATTAAAGAAAACACACGCCAAAGAAAAGATAATCACACGCACAAGACAGTATTTACGTGGTTCGACAATTTTGCCTACGTCCACGGAGTTGCAGGGATATCACTATTATCAGGGAAGAATTCAGAGTACAACATGGTGGCTACAATATTCTCTCTATATATATAACATGGCAACCCCACCACACTAAAAAACCCTAATTACAAAAGGTGATTCCACAATGGGCTAAACGGCCCAACAGGCCTCAATAATCTCCCATTAAAAAGCCATGCAATATTATTCGGGTCGGGTCATCAAATTGGATCAAACAAAACTAGGCTCCACAAAACCCAACAAATCTCCCACTTGGAGACTAGTCCAATCACCAACATCAAACCGCTATCCTCCAAGAAACAATCCCTCATCCCTACAACTCATCCTCCTGTCCTCAAGCTAGAAGACCAATTGAAGCTGCGCACAGCTTCAACTTCTCAATAGTGACACCCTTAGTCAACATGTCTGCAGGGTTCTTAGATCCACAAATCTTCTCAAGTATTACCAGTTTATCCTCAACAAGATAACGGATAAAGTGGTATTTTGTTTGTATATGTTTCGACTTTGAATGAAAAGCCGAATTTTGGCAAGAAAAATTGCACTCTGACTGTCACTGTGTAGAATGCCCATCTCCTGCTTCTTACCCAATTCATCTAAGAAACCATGTAGCCAAATCATCTCCTTTCCAGCTTCAGTTGCTGCAACATACTCAGCTTCTGTAGTAGACAAAGTAACGATCTTTTGTAGATTTGAAACCCATGATATAGCTGTACCACCTAGAGTAAAAACAACCAGTAGTACTCTTTCTACTATCAATATCACCAGCAAAATCAGCATCTACATAACCCTGCAATTTCAAACTTGCACCTGTGAAGCAAAGACATATATCTAATGAACCCTTCAGATATCTTAGAATCCACTTGACTGCCTCCCAATGCTGCTTTCCAGGCCTACTCATGAATCTGCTCACAACTCCCACTGCATGTGCAATGTCTGGCCTTGTACACACCATAGCATACATCAAGCTACCAATAGCTGAGGCATAGGGCACCTTGCTCATATGGTCCCTTTCTTCTTATGTCTTCGGTGACTGTTCTTTGCTTAGTTTGAAATGGCTCCCCAAGGGTGTGCTCACTGGTTTAGCTTCATTCATGTTGAACCTGCTGAGAACTTTCTTCACATACTCTGATTATGAAAGCTTCAATGTACCATTAGCCTTATCTCTAATGATTCTCATACCAAGGATATGCTTTGCAGCTCCCAAATCCTTCATTGCAAATTGTTTGGACAATTGCTTCTTCAGATTATTAATCTTCTCAATGTCAGACCCTGCAATAAGCATATCATCCACATACAACAATAATATGATGTAAGAATTGTCAAAAGACTTAACATAGCAACAGTGATCAGCTTCACATCTCTTGAACCCAATTCTATGCATAAAACTGTCAAACTTATTGTACCACTGTCTAGGAGCTTGTTTAAGACCATACAAGCATTTTCTCAGTTTGCAGACTAGATTCTCTTGTCCCTGAACAATGAACCCTTTTGGCTGAATCATGTAAAGGTCTTCCTCCAAGTCACCATGAAGGAATGTTGTCTTCACATCTAACTGCTCAAGATGTAAGTTTTCTGCAGCCACCATTCCTAGTACAAGTCTGATTTTGACATTTTCACAACTGGAGAAAATATCTCTGTGTAGTCAATGCCCTCCTTCTGCTGGAACCCTTTAACAACTAATCTGGCCTTGTAACGTTTACTACCATCATGCTCATTTTTTATTCTGTATACCTACTTGTTGTGCAAAGCCTTCTTTCCTACTGGCAATTCAGTTAATTCCCATGTCTGATTCCCTAACAAGGAATCCATCTCATCCTTCATGGCTAACTCCCACTTGCTTGAATTCTCATCTTGCAAGGCTTCATCATAACACTCTGGCTCACCGCCATCAGTCAACAGGAGATAATTTAAAACAGGTGAATAACGCTGCGGAGGTCTAATGTTCCTGGAAGATCTGCGAACTTCAACTACAAGTGTACTCAGATCTACCTGTGAATTTACATTCTCCTTATTTTCTTCACCCCCCTTCTGGACAGTACTTTCAGTCAATTCATCTAAGTTGACAAACTTAGATTTCTTTTGATCTATCTCTGTAACATCTGACACTACAGTTGACCTGTCCTTGTACATAACCTGTTCATTAAATATCACATTTCTACTTCTGATGATTTTCCTGTTTTGTTCATCCCAAAACCTATAGCCAAATTTCTCATCACCATAGCCAATGAAAAAACATATTTTTGACTTTGCATCAAGTTTGCTACGAGCATCAGAATCAATATGAACATAAGAAACACAACCAAAAACTTTTAAATGTGAAAACTTCACCTCTTTACCGCTCCAAACCTCCTCAGGAAGTCTGAACTCCATGGGAACTGATGGTCCTCGGTTTATCAGGTAAGCTGCAGTGCTAACAGCATCAGCCCAAAAAGTTTTTGGTAGTCCAGCATGCAACCTCATACTTCTAGCACGCTCATTGAGAGTTCTGTTCATGCGCTCAGCCACACCATTCTGCTGTGGTGTCCCAGGAATGGTCTTCTCCATCCTAATTCCCTGTGCAGCACAATACTCATTGAACCCTCCATCTATGTACTCTCCTCCATTATCTGACCTCAAACATTTTACTTTCAAACCTGTTTCTGTCTCAACCATGACCTTCCACTTCTTAAAAGTTTCAAATATATCAGATTTATTTTTCAGAAAATAAACCCATACCTTTCTACTTGAGTCATCAATAAAAGTGATGTAGTACCTTGAACCTCCTAGGGATGCAACCGGAGAAGGCCCCCACAAATCAGTGTGTACTAGTTCCAATTTTTCAGCCTTCGGTGTCCTGCTAGTTTTCAAGAAGCTTACCCTTTTTTGTTTTCCTAAGAATGCAACTTTCACACATGTCAAAATCAATGGATTTCAATTCTGGTAGTTTTCCTTTTGACAACAACATCTTCATCCCTTTCTCACTCATGTGACCAAGTCTACGATGCCATAGGCTTGTATCAGTACTTGCATCAGCAACTGCAATTGTGTCTCTTGGACATGAGGTCATATACAAAGTACCAGTCTTCTTTCCACGAGCCAATACCCTAGCTCCCTTTGTAACCTTCCAAGTACCACCAACAAATAGTATTGCATGTCCTTCATCATCAGTTGTCCAACAGAAATTAGATTCCTCCTCAGGTCAGGAATATGTCGAACCTTCTCCAGTAACCAAACAGACCATTGGGCAACGATATCCGGACGTCTCCCCAGACCCACAACATCCAAGGCTGAACCATCAGCCAAATACACCTTACCAAAATCACCTGCAACATAATTCTGTATGATTTCTCGGTGTGGAGTGGTATGAAACGAAGCTCCTGAATCCAAAACCCAATCATCAAGTGGACTGTCTACTGCAAGAAGTAATGCATCATGTACCTCTTCTGTTACAACATTAGCATAATCATCTTCATTCTTCTTCTTAGGGCTTTTACATTGCCTTTTAAGTGACCTGTTTTCCCACAATTCCAGCGTTTACTTGTTGGCCTGATCTAGATTTGCTTATGTTCCGATTAGAATTTCTGGAATTTGATCTACCCGATTTGAATATCTGTCATTACCTTTGCCTCTTGTCTCAAGGTTTAGGGCAGAACCAGATCCTGAGGTTTCACCTGCATCTCTTCGGCGAATCTCCTCAGCCAGAATTAAATCTCGTATATCATTGTACTTGAGCTTTTCCTTTCCCGTAGAATTGCTTACTGCCATCCTCATTGCCTCCCAACTGTTTGGCAAAGAAGCCAAGACGATCAGAGCACGAATCTCATCATCAAAATCAATTTCTACAGACGACAATTGATTTGTGATTGTATTAAATTCATTCAGATGTTGTGCTACTGATGCATTCTCTGTCATCTTCAAATTGAACAACTTCTTCATCAGATGCACCTTATTGTTTGCGGACGGCTTTTCATACATACCGGACAAAGCCTTCATCAAATCTGCTGTGGTCTTCTCCTTTACAACATTATGTGCAACAGACCTAGACAGAGTTAACCTAATAACTCCTAGAACCTGTCTGTCAAGAAGCGCCCATTCCTCAGCCTTCATACTCTCAGGTTTTGTCCCCAAAAGAGGCAGATGCAATTTCCTCCCATAGAGATAATCTTCAATCTGCATCCTCCAATACGCAAAGTCTGTGCCATCAAACTTTTCTATTCCAGACGCCTTTCCTGCTTCCTCTGCCATTGCTCCCACTCAAACCTAACCCTAGGCTCTGATACCAGTTGTAGGGAATTAAACCGAATTCCCAACCCGTGAGAAACAAAATTAAAGAAAACACACGCCAAAGAAAAGATAATCACACGCACAAGACAGTATTTACGTGGTTCGCAATTTGCCTACGTCCACGGAGTTGCAGGGATATCACTATTATCAGGGAAGAATTCAGAGTACAACATGGCGGCTACAATATTCTCTCTATATATATAACATGGCAACCCCACACACTAAAAAACCCTAATTACAAAAGGTGATTCCACAATGGGCTAAACGGCCCAACAGGCCTCAATAAATCTCCCATTAAAAAGCCATGCAATATTATTCGGGTCAGGTCGTCAAATTGGATCAAACAAAACTAGGCTCCACAAAACCCAACATCTCATGCTTTACCACTTACAGGCCTGAGGCACATGTTATTGAGGAGATTACTTCTGTTATTTGGAAGAGTTTAAATCAAGAACTCTTACATGTTGAGAACGACCTCCTTGGGATGGATCGTCAAAGGGCGTCTTCTTTTCTTCTATTGGTCCATCGGAATATGAAGTTTTCTTGATCTTTTGGGATGAAGATGAAGATGCCAGACACAATTTCATAGATCATCTCTATGCAGTTTTGCATCGAAAAGGGATTCGTCCCTTTAGAATCAATGATCTAAGGGGATGAGACATTGCTTTGGGTCTTTTGCATGCTATTGAGAACTCAAGGTTGGTTCTTATAATTCTCTAGGCAACTATGTCGGTTCTAGCTGGTGTTTAGATGAACTGGTGAAGATCATGAAGTGCAGGAAAGAAATGGGAAAAATCATTTTCCCAGTTTTCCATCATGTTGATTTTGCCATGTGCGAACTCAGAGGGGTAGTTGCAGACGATGGATGGTCGATCATGAAAGAAAATGTTTTGACGAGAAGATACAAAAGTGGAGAGCATCTTTGAGGGAAGTGGGCTATCTTTCTGGATGGCATGTACATAAAAGGGTAAATATAGCTTGTTCCACATCATGGTTCAAAGTCATGGTATCAGTCACTGACTCAAAGTGTCCCGAGGCGTATTGGTCTCAATGTATCTGTTTGGTATCGGACGATACATAAAATAAGCTAATTAGAAAATTCAAAAAATCATAAAAATATTATGTAAATCATCAAAAAAAATATATACAATTAAATAAGCTCAAAAAATTAATAAAGTAAAATTGTCTCACATTTAACATTATTTAAATAGTTATAAAAGTATCTACTCAAAGTTATTTATGATAATGTTGATAAAAGAAAATTATTTTTATTCATATTATAACATTTTTACTAACAAACATACAATACAATACAATAATCAATTCCATGTTGAATGACGAGGGGGTTCAAAATCATCATCATCGATCCTACGACGTATACAAATTGGGATGGCAATTCCTGTAGTGAGGATATGGTTGAAAGAGTTGTTCATAACTCGAATACGTTGGCTAAGATGATTGGCTTGATGATCTATAATCAGGAAAATATGGATTCGAAGGCTATTCAGGACCAACACCATATTGATAGTATCTAAAACCTCGATAAGCAATGCTACTGCTACTAGAAGATTCCTATGGATGCATCATTGGAAATCGATCAAAATCATATGATCTTCGATAAGCAACACCATATGAATCACTATCTCATGTTCTAGTATTTGAATATTCCTATGGATGCATCATTGGAAATCGATCAAAATCATTTCTACTAAAAGTACTGGAAGAGTTATCATGGTTTGTAACGTTGTGATATGATCTATCATCTACCCTTCTGAATACGACCTTGATCCTATACCAAATTCTGTAAGTGCTCATCGATATGGTGATAATTTGATCTATGATAATCATACCCACTAGAATAACCATCATCGTTGGGATATGTAGTTAGTCTTTCCAAATGCTTTTGTTGTTCCCATATCCTTGGTCGATATCCATGATCTATATCTTGTGTGGCATAATAATTTTCACCTCCTTGTGCCCATGACATGCCAAGATCTACTTGACTAACATAACCACCCCCAGTGCTACCATTTCCTCCAGTACCCTCACTAGTGCCACCAACTCTTCTACTGCCACCACCTCGCTTACTGCCCCCATTGTCACCATCATCACTACTAGAACTTGAAGAAATTGTTCTAGGAGCCTTACCTTTACAATGGGAATCAACATCTCTTTCTTGTGTAGCATTACTTGTACGCCTACTAACTCTACAATTTATGGCACCATCATCTTCATGAAATGTTTCTCTACCTTCTTCATTAGAGGGAAGATCTTTATCCAACCAATCCAAATTATCAAATGATAAAATAGGCTCCTCTCCTTCTCATATCCACTCATCTAATATATCATCATCATTAAAGATATGATTCCGATCAATTGGATTGTATAAATCTTCATTGTTTCGCTCTTGCATCAAATTCTTAACTCGAAGTCGCATATTGTAGTGCACATAAACTAACTCATGCGACTTTTTCATTGCCAAATGGTTGCATAACTTTATGTAAATCAATGACCATGTGCTCTAATTTCTTTCACAACCTGATGAAGAACATGTTTGGCTTAAAATTTTAATAGCAATATTTTGTATATGTGGACCTTCGTCGACATAGTTGTTCAACCATTCAGCTATAATAAAGAAAATGCATACTTAGTAATCACTATGATATATTTAACAAAAAATGATGATAATTTCTTATTTGTAATAAACATAAATGTATTGAGTACCTGGAAGATATTGATTTAATGCTTTCTTTGTAAGTGCACTTCCAAATTCTCCTTGGCCGTCAACAAATAATTTCACCTACATCATTAACATTTTTTTTTGTTAATGCACATTACATATACAAAATGTATATATAAAGGTCACAAACTATTATTATACCTCGTTAATAGATTTTGCTTGTCTATCAAATTTAGCTTTAATCTCTTGATAACCTCCTTTAATCCAATTTTAATTTTTGGATGGTTGGAGAAATGCTTTGAATATTTGGAACATTAGATTTAAAAAATATGCTACCATAAGTTAAATAATGATCAGTTTATAATAATTTTACTTGAAAAAAATAATAAAATATATAGAAAGAATTTTTTTATTACCTACAACATGCAAATGTCTGTGTAATTGACCTTCTTACATTCTATTAATGACTTCATTATACTTTTCTCATTGCTTGACCGATGTCTTGATAGCCAATTTAGCTCTATCCATTGCTTCATAAATAATTGATGGGCTTTTTATCTTGATCAACCTATTTCAATCATTTATGAAATTGATGGTATAACATACTTCTATCACAATAAATCATGAAATTGATGATAGGCTTTCTAGTCTTAGAGCTCCAACCATCACACATGATTGTGCACCCATATACAGGCCATTTAGCTTCAATGTTGTTATATATACCTTAAGCTCTTTCACATCCTCTTCCAAATATGTATTTCCAATTTGGTATCCTGTGGGACCCTTGATGCCTGGACCTGCTTCTGCTATGGTATCAATCATTGATTGATAGTAAGGTCCATTGTCAGCTGCATTAAAGGGTATTGCATTAAAGAGAAAGAATTTAGAAATAGTTTTACCCACTTTCTTCATGCCTTCAATAAAATACAAGCTTTTTATTGATTTATGCTTTGATGGGGACATGTAGGGATCAATTCCTTTTGGAGGTATGCTAGCTCCTTCTCTTACATTGAAGCTATGTGTCAGTCCGTGCTTAATCCTAGCATTAGAAGGTTGTGAGGAACTACCACCCTTCTGATGCTCTTGTCTATCTTTTTAAAAAATTCGACGAATTTCTTTCATTGCTTGTTTCATTTGTCTTCTTTCAAAATCAGTCATAACAACTTCCTTAATTTCATCATCAATATCACCCTCATCAATTTCATAGAAATTTTTTTATTTAAGGAACTCAAAAGTCGTTTTTTTTTCTTTAACTGTGCTTTTTCTTTTTAAAATATCAAACATATATTGTCTAACACTATGTGACACTTCTACTGGTACACATGGACATCCTTCCACTTATCCAAATATATGTGCAATGTGTTGCTTTAATCTTGTTATACTATCATGTATAATTTTCCCACAATATTTACACTTCGTGGTTCTTTTACTACCAACAATAGGTTATGCATGCTTCCAACCAATATCATGTGTTGAAGTCATTTTGAAATTTTAACCTAACCATGTATAAAAGGAAAACAACTTACTTTTCAAATTAAATATATATAAACACATTTATATAAAAATTATAATATTCAAATTTCCACTCACTTATATGTTTCATATTGTTACCATGTAAAAATAAATTCTACTAAAAAAGCAATAAACACAATCTCACCTAAGTTCATCATTTTTGTTTTCCACTTATTTATATGTTTTTTTAATTAAAATAAATAATAGTTAAATAAATGAATATTTTCACACAAAAAAATCTTTTAAAAAAGATTCTTTTGATAATTATTGATTTTCTATTGTAATTTAATTACAGAATATTATGACATAAAAAATCTACATGATATAATGAAGTAAAATTGATTCAAATATAAATATAATTTTTCTATACCATGTAAATGCATACCTTTCATTTCGTATTATTAAATCATTTATGATTATTTGAAAAAAAAAATTGTTTTAAATAATTATTAATTTTCTAATGTAATTTAATTTTGCAATATTATAAGATAAAAACATAAATTAAAAATACAATATCCATACCATATAAAGTTTACCATATAAATGTTTTTTATATTTCTATACCATACAAAAATAATTTAGTGAATCAATTTATTGTTTTGATAATTATTGATTTCCTATTGTAATTTAATTGTAGAATATTATAAAATAAAAAACTCTACATCATATAATGAAGTAAAATTGATTCAAACATAAATGTAATTTCTCTATACCATGTAAATGCATACCCTTCATTCTGTATTATTAAATCATTTATGATTATTTGGAAAAAATAATTGTTTTAAATAATTATTAATTTTCTAATGTAATTTACTTTTTCAATATTATAAGATAAAAACATAAATTAAAAATACAATATATGTATATATATATATATACCATATAAATGTATTTTATATTTCTATACCATACAAAAATAATTTAGTGAACCAATTTATTGTTTTGATAATTATTGATTTCCTATTGCAATTTAATAATAGAATATTATAAAATAAAAAATCTACATGATATAATGAAGTAAAATTGATTCAAATATAAATGTAATTTTTCTACACAATGTAAATGCATACCCTTCATTCCGTATTATTAAATCATTTATGATTATTTGGAAAAAAAATTGTTTTAAATAATTATTAATTTTCTAATATAATTTAATTTTGCAATATTATAAGATAAAAACATAAATTGAAAATACAATATCTATACCATATAAATGTATTTTATATTTCTAGAATCTATACCATACAAAAATAATTTAGTGAACCAATTTAATATTATACGATAAAAAAAAATCACATAATTTAATAAATTAAAAATATAATTTCTATATGAAATAAAAACATTACATATAAATACATTTAATATTATCATTATGAATTCTTTAATTTCATGTAAACATTATTTTCCAATTCTTCAATTTTATAACATTACATCTAAACATTACCTTACACTGCATACATGAATTTCCTAGTTTTAGCAATTTAAATACATGAAATCAATTTAATATTATAAAATAAAAAATTACATAATTTAATAAATTAAAAATACAATCTCAACATAATAAGGAAAATCATATTTTAAATATATTTTTAATTGATTCAAAATATGTAATTTGTTTAATCTAATATCAAATTATGAATCAAATTAGCCAACAAAATATAATTTATCAATTTATATAATTTGATTCAATAAATTAAAAATATAATTCGGTGTGACTATGGTAGTGTAGGTGTGTTGATTTAAATAAGGTAAATCAAACTTTACCTTTATTATTTGTTGGCTTCTCTTCCCCAAGAACCCTTGCCGCTATCTTCAACACATGACCACAATTTGCAAACTCTCAGACGACTCTGACCTTCCCACTGCTACCACACAACCACAATTGGAGGGATGAGGGTTGCCTTGTCGATGCCTAATCACTGTTGCAGCATCGATAATGCACCAAAGATGAAAAATCTACACTTCGGCAATGGTAGATTTAGGGTCAAGTAAGTGATTC